>NW_028322554.1:0-52736 GCF_041381405.1 Jatropha curcas | reverse complement strand
AGAGGCCATTGATAGATAGCTGCCAAAGAAAGAACACGACTAGGACCCCAAATGTCTGAATGAACAATATCAAACATAGCCAAAGCTTTATTATTGACAATCTTAGGAAATAAAACACAAGATTGTTTTCCAAGTTGACAAGATTCACATTCCAAAACACTTAATGAGATAAGCTAGGAACTAAATGTTTAAGTTTAAGAAGACTAGGATGACCAAAACGATTGTGTAGAAGCTTAGCGGAAGCAGTAGAAGCTAATGTAATAGTGGCTTTCAGAGGGCATATGTAATACAAGCCATGTGACTTATATCCTATTCCAATCGTTTTCCCCGTACGCCGATCCTGCACAACACCATAGTTAGCTATAAAAAAGACAATGCAATCAAGCAGTTCGGTGATTTTGCTAACGGAAATTAAATTATAAGGACAGCCAGGGGTGTATAAGACAGATTGTAAAGTTATTGATGGAATAAGTTGAACGGTCTCAATGCCTTTAACTATAGTTTCTGAACCATTAGCTAAGGTGACTGTGGATGAGTCTAGAGTAGGAATGAGAGTAGAGAACAATGTTTCATTACCAGAAATGTGATCAGAAGCGCCGGAATCAAGTATCCAAGGAGTACCAATTGAGGACTGAGACAAACAAGCAACTAAAGTGCTAGAGTGTTGTAGACTAGATGACTGTTGTTGAGCTTGTTGTTTGGCTGCCTGGAATTGGGCATATTCTTCATATTCTAATCCTGTCAGAGTGATGCAGTTGCTTGATGTACTAGGCAAAGGAAGAATTCCAGCTCCATTACTCTGAACCATATGAGCTGCAGGTCGTCTAGTACCAGTAGATTGATTCTGAGACGGTTTACCATGTAATTTCCAACAGGTTTCACGAGTATGTCCTGGTTTATCACAATAAGTGCAGTGAACCTTATACTTATACCTATTACCTTTCTATTTTTGATTACTATTCTAGATGGCAAAAGTAGAAGCTTCAATGTTAGGAGGTGCAGCTGAAGTGGTGGAAATACGAAGAAGTCGAGCAGAGATATCTTCTAAGGTAAGAACAAAGGAACTAGTCAAAATTTGATCTCGAACAGAGCTAAGATCGGGTCGAAGGCCGATTAGAGCCAAGACCATAAAAAACATGTCTCTTTGTTTTTCTTGTTCAGCAATATTCTCTGTGAAAGGCATAATGGAAACAAACTCATCTTTCAATGTCTCAACTTGCCCAATGTAACTAGCCATATCCATTTGATTTTGCTGCAAATGGACAATATTAGAGACAACATTGTAAATTCGTTGTATATCATTGGTAAACAATGTTTTGGCTTTTGTCCAGACCTTACAATAGGTTTTACAGGACTGAAAAAGAGGAAGTAATTTGGGATCAAGAGTATGCCATAATAGGCTACACAACTGAGCATCAATTCGAATCCATGCTGTCCTATCGGTTGCAACGATATCAGTAGCATTCTTAATAGGATGATCATCATATACTTGGCCTAAGAACCATAGTTCAATAGAATTGAACCAAGAAATGTAATTGCTACTGCCTTGAAGTTTTACAGTAGTAATACTAGTAGAATTAGGAAGAAGAGACTTAATTAGACCTGATTCAGCCATATTCAGTAGCAGAACAGTTACTATAGAAGAGAGAGAATAATAGGGTAATTGGAAATCCCTTAGAAAAGAGAAAGAGAAAAGAAGAAGAATGTATTCAAGCCCTTTGCAGAAAGTGCAGAAGCAGAAAGTGCAGGAAATGCAGAAAATATAGAAGCAGAAAGTGCAGGGGCAGAAAGTGCAGAGAATGCAGAAAATACAGAGGCAGAAAGTGCAGAAGCAAAATCAGCCCTTCTTTGGCTCTGATACCATATGAAGAAGAAGAATGAGAGGAAATATTAACTTAATTATTCCCTCAAGAATTGAGGATATAAATAGTACTACATATGTACAATTAATGACAGCTAATTACAGCTAAATACAACAGCTAATCATAACACGGCTAAGTACAACTAATGACAACTAACAACAGCTAATCATAACACAGCTAAGTACCACTAATGACAGCTAATTACAGTTAAATACAACAGCTAATCATAACAATCATAACAAAAACAAGACACTATAAGGAATTGCACCATTAAGCACAGAAGGCATGCGATTAATCAAAAAACATGCAGTAGAGACAGCATCCGCCCAAAAATGTTTAGGGTCTTTCATTCGAAATAGAAGTGCCCTAGCAACCTCAAAAAGATGTCGACTTTTTCTTTCTGCATCCCCATTTTGAGTATCAACATAAGATGTTGATAAAATTTAAGACAACAATTTAGTAGATGAGTAATTTTGCTAACAGGTATATATTGAACGAAAAACGAGGCAAACAAAAAACAAAAGACAACGGAAGAGATGGGATGGGATTGGCTGTGCCAATACACTGGACAGAAGATGTGGACTCATCAACTAGAGTAACATGACGATTAAATTGTTCAGATTCTTTTACTAAGGATAGGAGACTAGGGTTACCAGTCATATGATCTGTGCAACCAGAATCAAGGACCCACTCTGATGAGGTAGACATAAGACATGTAGTAGGAGTACCTGATTTGGCAACAGCAGCAACTGAGAAATTAGTAGACTTAGAAGAATGGTATCTAGAGAGCTCAGCATACTCCGCAGTAGAAATTGTTATGGTGTTGACAGAAGAAGTAACTGCAGAATCTTGAGTGGCCATAATTGCCCTTGGCGGCTTATTTATCAGTTTTTTACAATACCGTTTAGTGTGACCATTTTCATGGCAATAAAGGTAAATAAGAATGCTCGCCTCCCGATAAATTGCTCCATTACAACAATTATTTCCTTCCTTCCTCTGTTTCTTGGCTGCGTAACTATCTGATTACGACTCACAAGGGCGCTATTATCATAAGGGATGCGGTATGAGAACCTTTAGTACATAGTAATCTAGCGAAAGTCTCCTAAAGAGTGGTAACGTCATTGCCTGAAAGAAACTGTGATTTGGCAGTTTCAAAAATCGGAGCAAGACCTGCAAGAAAACTCATTACAGCCATTTGTTCTCACTGAGTCTGTTGAACCTTAACATCGGGGCTAAAAGGCAATAAAACATTAAGTTCCTCGTAAATCTTCTTAAATTCCATGAAATAAGCTGTGAGGGGCTTATCTTGCTGGTCGGCCCGATAAAATCCTTTGTAGACCTCATACATACGAGATCGATTACCTTTTCCCGAGTACAAAAATTCAAGATAATCCATCAACTCCTTAACAAACTCACAATGATTAATTAAACCAATTACCTCATTGTCAATCAAATTCCAAAGCTGTAAAAATAACAGAGCATCCTCTCTAAGCCAGATTTCCTAACATCTCCTTCATGTGGATCATTGGTCAAGTGGTCATCCTTATCCAAACTACGAAAATATATACGAACTATTTTACTCCATGCCAGAAAATTGGAGCCAGTAAGTTTGTGTTCTGTTATTTTCTTCCGTAACTACACCACATCAGTGATGACAAGTTTCTATTCGAAAATCTCCGATAGAGTAGTCGTCATGATTTGTGACTAAACGCTCAAAAACAAATGTAGCACAGCAAAGGAAAACTACGATTCTTGGTAACTTGATAGAAGAATAGCAAATAGGCAGCAGCAGAATATAAATTCACAAATTCAGACTGTACCCAGCAAAGCGGCAGCAAAGTTGCAACATGAAAAACACCACAAAAGTCGAAGAGGGTCGATGCAACACACTGGGTTGCACTGTACTGGCAGAATCGAAGCCAGAAACTGAGAGCCGGTGACAGGAGATGGCCGGACGTGCCCACACGCACTGGCGCGTGAAGAATAGCGAAAAAAATATGAGTGGCGCATGAAGCCCACTCGCGAGGATTCCGATGACCGGATTGGGAGGGAGAGTTGATCGGCGGCCTGCTCTTCTTCCTTGGGTGACGGTGAGACAAAAACACTAACCTAAGTGGGTGACCTAGACTGACAGTCACCAAAAAAACACTTTGCCTGTAGTTTCAACACAAAAGAGCAGAGAAAAAAAAAAGAAAACTTAACAAGCCCCAGGCTCTAATACCATGTAATTCAACGTGGAAAATATTGTTGTTATATTTTCATCAATAGGGACACATATATATACATATACAGGATACTATGAACCTATTAGGAATCTAACTCCTAACAGAACTATATTTACAACTAGTTCTTAACACTGTCAAAACTCCTGCTTCCTATTGATCCCCATATTTTTCGATGTACTTGTTTTGTTCGTGATGTTCGTCCACATATTACCAAACTTGATCCAAAATCCCTTAAATGTGTCTTTTTAGGATATTCTAGACTTCAAAAGGGTTACAAGTGTTTTCTTCAACGCTTAATCGTTATCTTGTATTTGCTGATGTCACTTTCTTTGAGTCTACACCTTTCTTTCCTTCCTCTCCTATGTATGATAGTCAAAAAGAGAAGGAGAATCTTCTGGTCTATACCGCATCTCAACCTGTTATTTCACTCAATCCTTCTGCAAAATCTCCATCTGCACCTACACTAGCACCAGCACCTACTAACCTCCTCCAATTATTCATGTTTATTCTCGTAGGTTAGAGGCTCTCGACTCATGCCTGACGCCAGACTCTTCATCACCGGATCCAGCTCCTACCATTCCGAATCCTCTTGATCCCAGCATTGATCTTCCTATTGTTCTTAGAAAAGGTAAATGTAAGTGTACCTATCCTATTTGTTCTTTGTTTTGTATGACCACATTTCTTATTCTTCTTCTAGCTCATTTATTGTCTTTAGATTCTGTTTCATTTCCTAAAACTATTCATGAAGCATTATCATATCCTGGTTGGCGAGCTGCTATGGAAGAAGAAATGGGGGCTTTGGATGTCAATGGTACTTGGGATTTGATAACTTTGCTTGTTGGAAAAGCTACTATTGGATGTAAATGGGTATTTGTTGTGAAGGTTAAATCCCGATGGCTCTATAGCTCGTTACAACTCTCTTCTTGTAGCCAAAGGTATGCTTAGACTTATGGTGTGGATTATTCAGATACTTCCTCTCCATTACCAAAGATTGCTTCGATTCGTATCTTTATCTCTCTAGCAGAAACTTGTAACTGGCCTTCGTATCAACTTGACATCAAGAATGCTTTTCTGCAAGGTGATTTGCATGAGGAAGTTTATATGGAGCAACCACCTAGGATTGTTGCTCAAGGGGAGTATGCGAAAGTTTGTCATCTTCGCAAATCATTATATGGGTTAAAACAGAGTCCTCGTGCTTTGAGGTAGATTTAGTAAAGCGGTTTAAGTATTTGGAATGCAGAAAAGTAAATGTGATCATTCAATATTCTATAGGAATTCTAAGAATGGCATAATTCTTAGTAGTATATGTGATGATATTGTTATTACTGATAGTGACAATACAGGCATAGCATCCCTAAAATCCTTTCTTCACTCCCAATTTCAGACAAAAGATTTGGGTTTGTTGAAGTATTTCTTGGGTATTGAAATAATAAGGTGCAAGAAAGATATTCTTTTGTCCCAAAGAAAATATGTTCTTGACTTGTTGATAGAAACAGGAAATTAGATCTTAAGTCAGTGAACCCATAGCACCCAATATACAACTCATAAAAGAGGATGGTGAATTGTTTTAAAGATCCTAAGAAGTATAGAAGACTGGTTGGTAAATTAAACTATCTTACAGTGACTCGTCCGGATATTGCATATTCAGCGTGTTGTAAATCATTGGACAGCTCTAGAATAGATCTTGTGCTATTTAAACGGAGCTCCAGGACAAGGTTTGTTATATTCAAATCATGAACATTTTAAAATTGAGTATTATTCAGATGCAGATTGAGTAGGTTCTAAAATTGATAGAAGATCTACAACTGGATATTGTGCTTTTGTTGGAGGAAATTTGGTTTCATGGAGAAGTAAGAAACAAAATGTGCTTTCTTGGTCCAGTGCAGAATCAAAGTATAGAGCCATGGCACAATCTGTGTATGTAATAGGAATGAGCAGCCAATTACCACTACCAAGCCTTTCAAAGTTTATTCAATAAGGCCCAAATTTGTGACAGCAGACAAGGAGAAGCGTATGAGGTTTATGCACAGAGATTCAAGCAATGAGAGAGCTCCAGGTGGCATTGTTATTACAACAATGGTGATACCAGTGCTATATAACATCATGAGGATTTTGTTGTGAGACATCTTTTGGGAATATTTATATTTTTGGCAGATTGTGATATCTGTAAAGAAACTTCAGTTCCTGCTTGATTATTGCTAGTCAAGTTTATTTCATCTTTCGTGCTATTTCCTTCATTTGATTTTTTAATCCAGAGATATTACTGGCCTATTTTTCATCCTTGAGTTATCAATCAAAAGAAATCCATTCAAGTTCTCATTCTATTTGTTTTTCTGTTATTTTTCTGAAATCTCTGTTTGGAAATTCTGTTCCCATTCCTTGCTCTATCAGCATGGGTGCATTGACTGTTGAATGAAGTTGGTCTTAAGTCTTCAGTACCTACTAAAGTATGGTGTGATAATCAAGTTGCACCTTCATATTGCTGCTAACCCAGTATTTCATGATTGCAATTGTCACTTTGCTTGTGACAATATTCAAGAAAAATTTATCACCACAGGTTACGCTAAAATTGGCTACCAGTTGGCTGATATTTTCGCAAAAGCTTTGCATGGGGCTCATGTTGATTATATTCTATGCTCCAACTTGAGGAGGAATGTTAAGGAAAATTAGTATTCCTAATTAGTTAATGATTTATAGTCCTAAATAGCCTAGAAATTTCTCGTATATAAACCTAAGTAATTCATTGATAAATTATGTATCAAATGCAACACAAATTCTTCTCAATCCATAACAAAGTTTATGTGTAAGAATAAGATTTATTTAACTTACGGGCACATGCACGCACTACAGCATTCACGTAATCTGATTTCCTTGCGAAAACTCTGCCCGCAATTTCTGCATAGCGCATATTTGGCTGGCTATGTATAGAATTTATGTCTGTCTGCAGAATACACATTTAAACAAGTGAGTGGCATGTACTTCAACACTTAACCAAACAATAGAGCATCAAAGCATTCAAATGTATCCTTTCAGTGACCTCTGTGAAGGGGTGGTAGGGATCAGGAAAATAGCACGCAAGGACAGCAACAGCTGCTTCTCGGTAAGCCAATCTTAATTTCAATTCCTCTGGAATATCAGTACTATCTTCCTGGCCCGTTTCAAAAGTTCCTTTTTGCTGCATAATCAAGTATTAAATGCATTGAGAAAACAATCATACTGTAAAAAAGGTTTTAATTTTCACATAAAAGAAAAAAAAAATTGTGCCACAGATACAGGGAGGAAGGTAAGGCAGCACTAACCCTCTTCAAAGCCTCTAGAAGTTCTTCTCGTCCAATGTAATCTAAATCCTTCCTGGCTGTTAAAATTCCAGCTTCATTCCTATAATCAATTCAGGAAACATTAGCCACTTTGTACAAATGAAAATCAAAGGGGGTTATTGATCAGTCAGTAAATACAGTATATTCTGCAGCTCAGCTCCGGTAAAATCTTCTGTCATCTCTGCAATTTCCTGCAGTAAAGCTAGCTTTTCCTCCTCTGAACGGAAAAATTTATTTCTAGCATGCACCTGCAGAAGTTAAATCTCAATGATGATTATAATGTAAAGTTGAACTAGAATTTTTGAATACCAGCTACATTTAAAAAAAATACCTTTAATATTGCTAGTCTACCATCCTTAGATGGCAAACCAACTCTTATAATCTTGTCAAAACGACCCTTTCTCAAGAGGGCAGGATCAAGAATGTCAAGTCTATTGGTTGCACCTATAATTAACACCTGACAAGCCAAAGGTTAGCAGTTGATTAAAAAATCCAATCCCCTCAATGCACCAAAATATGATGGAGCATACCTGAGATGTAAATTCTTTAAATCCATCCATCTCAGTCAGTATCTGAAGAAGGCCTTGCTCCCTCTCAGCACCACCCTATACAATAAATCACATCTTCAAGCTCTATAGCAACTAAATTTTCATAGTTGGTCCGTATTTAAAAATAATATTCCATGCATAAACTTAACTATCATGTAGGCATGGCCACCCGTTTAGTTCTAACCGGAACCGAACCGTACTGTAGACGAACTGGAACTGGATCAAAACCGGTGTTCAAAATTTCAAACCAAAACCGGCGGTTCAAGGGCTGGTTAAGGTTCATGTGAATGTAAAATATGAACCTAAACCGGCCCAGAACCAGCGTTACTTGGTGGTTTCGGTCCGATTCGAACCGAAAATTTTCTATTTTTATTTTCAAAATGATAATCACTTAGCCTATTTTATACTTCTCTAAAAGTCTCAATAATATTTTACTATATGATATACTTTACTTAAGATTTTTTTTTTTTTAAATATACTTCACTTTAAAAGTTAAAAATCTAAAGTAAAATGGTAAAAAAGAGAGAAATATTTAGTCTAAAATTATATTATTTTTAACTTTTTTTTTTACCCTTTTAATTGTTTACTAAGTTTAAAATTACATTCTTTTGAAGCATTTTTTAAAATTTTCTTATAATTTATTTAATTAATAATATTTAAACAAAATAAAATGATAATTTATTTGATTATTTAAATGAATTAACTTTATTCTTATATGAGTATGAGCATTCCAAAATTTATTTAAAATAAAATTTATCAATATTTTTTAAACTCATATTAATATTTATGAAAGAAAGATGTAACATTAGAACTATCTGTTAAAAAAAAAAAAAAAAAAAAAAAAAAACATATATTGCTAGAAACCGTAATCGGAACTGTCAGTTCATTGGAACAGCACTAGAACCGGTCCAGAGTGGAACTAGACCTGAACCGGTGGTTCAAGGGCCGGTTCAGGTTCAACATTTTAAAAATTTTGAACCGGCCATGCCTACTATCATATGTCCATGCAAGTAAAGTAGCTTACCATCCAGCATCACCAATTTTTGATGGCTAAAAATTTATCTAAAGTTGTATATGTAAAGCTAAAAATAATACTCATCCAACAAAATAATGTCAATCATTTGGAAATCCAAATAAAATAAACATGAATAATAAATGGATCTTTTTAATAACTAATGGGATACCAGAACTAATTTTATAGTTAGACAATGTTTCAATGGGCTTGAATTGGTGTCATTATGGAAAATTCATCCTTGGTTCATCTCTCTTGCTACATTAATTAAATGTTAACCATTTTTTCTTAGAACATGGCACATCTCCATTAATCCCTATCTAAATTTACACATGGCACTATTTCATTTTTATTAGGCAGTTGTCACTCCCTTCTCCATGTAAGCATCTGTTATACCTTTAATTTGCAGTATATTTTGTCATCAGTGATTTCAAACTCTCTCTCTAAATATTGCCCCACACATGCATTACTGTGTCCACCTTGAGTCACCATTGCTTTAGTCTACTACCTATGGCATTATATTCTCTAGTGTGAGCGCAGCTGTGTTCCTTTTCATCACTTTTCAAGCAACATCTAACCTTCTAAGATTGCACAATCCTCCTCTCAGACCCTCTCTAATTTTTCCTTAGTTATCACTTGCATGCAGTGTTGTCATCATCACTGAGGAACTGCTACAAAATGAATTTCCCAGTTCATATGAAGTTGCCAGCATATAAATAAGGTTGCCAAGAGGTTAACTACTATGCTCCTCCATCAACATTTCATATTCCACACAACAAAAGAATTAAATAAATCAAAGATAATATACCCTACATGAAGATCAAAGATTAAAATTCACAAACTACATTTTCTTTTGTCACATAATTGTTGTCACAGCATGCAATGCAATTAATAGATTCAAACAAGAACTAACCAAGCAATGCAACTTTAAACAACGAAACTGTCTAGAATGGTGCCACTTTGGACTGCATTTTGCTATGCTATTTCTTCTTGTTCCAATGAAATCCATAATGACTTTATATGAATCAGAGCTCCTTTCGAATAACACACCTTTGTAATTGCCATAATATTTACAATTTTGCACTGTTTAATTTCCTGCACTAGAACTTAATAGATAGAAGCAAACACATATCTTACCCCGCCAATGTCAGGTCCCCCACGCTTGCTGCCAATAGCATCAATTTCATCAATAAAGATGATGGAAGGAGCAAAAGATCTGGCACTGGCAAAAAGATCCTTCACACGAGATGCCGCCACACCTACAAACATCTAGAAAGTCACCTTTTAAGTTAGGCAGGTTTCTTCAAGTTCTAGGTATTCTGAATAATTCATGAGTCAGCAGAGATGAAGAAAATCGTTTAATTACAGTGAAAATCAGCAAGATAGCCATGTGGCACCTAAAGCAAGCATTCTAATTATCATGAACTGAAAAGACTAAAATAACCAGTTAACATAAAAAAGAAGACAAAAGAAGCTTAATAAAAAAGCAGTTCAATTAGTAAGGTTGGGGACTCATGCTTGTACTAATTTACGAATTAACAAGGCATTTGGTTGTGCTTGCCTTAGGCGTCAACAGAACATATTGCCATGATCGTGCAGCCCCTACCTCAAACTTAACAGCAAACAATTTCATAATTGATTGCAAGTTGGTCATGTGCAACATCTATGGACCAACTTGAGGGAGAGTGTTGAGTTGTATAATCAGGAAATATATTGTATAGCTTATTTAGGAGGGATCATTGTAGTTTCCTTTTTCTGTATTTTCCTATTTAGAGTTAGACTTGTGTGTGTGTGTATAAGGTTGATGTTAAACACATAAATCAAGGAAGAAATAAGAGAAAATCTTTCTTTTAAACTCTTCTTTATCTATTGATATTCAAAAATGGCCTTCATATTATTTAAATGAGAGCAACTGAATTTTCAATGAAGTTCATTGAATAAAGTTTTGGAAGCAACTAATCTTCCACTATTATTTGTAATCATTTTTCTTTATTGGATCTTCCAAAGGAAAATTAGTCCTCACCTCTACAAAATCTGTGCCATTTGCTGCAAAAAAAGGCAGTCCTGCTTCCCCAGCAATAGCTTTAGCTAGCAAAGTTTTACCAGTTCCAGGAGGCCCATGAAGAAGCACACCTTTTGGACAATAGATACCCTTGTCTTTAAACTCTTCATCATTCTTCAAAATTCGTACAATCTCCTGTAGTTCCCTTTTTATATATTCCTGGCCAGCAAAATCATCAAACGTAACACCAGTACTTTCTTCTGCTGATATAAACTTTGCCCTGGTGGAAAGGCAGTCCAAAATTAGCATTGATGTTTGTGATTGTAAAAATACTCCAACTATTGTCGATGGAAAAAATCATCAGTGGTAGTTACTATCCGATTGCAACATCTAACAATTTTGAATACCAAAACACTATATATATAACTGGTCAAAAGTTCAAAATCAATTAAAATTGGATATACTGAACTACTAAGGTTATGTTTGGTAAGCCGTAATGCAAGGTAATAGTAATCACATTGCAGGAATTTCTTTTTAATGTTATAAAGAAATTGATGCGATGTAATCATCATTAGATTGCATTACTGTTTGCCAAACATAGCACAAGTCTAAAAGTCAATGGAGATTAGAATGTAACTTGTAAGAAGGCAAATGGAACACAATCAACTTGGAATCAGTTATACAAAAACAGAATTAGCCTTACGCATTTTTCTTGGGCCGGGGGAGAGAGACTAAGAAAGAAGAAAATAAATGTAGAAACAAATACATTGGATTTGACAAGAAGCAAGTATGACCCTTATGGAGTGCAACAAAGTAAAAAAAAAATATGATCAGTGGATAACATTCCTAATTAAAAGTACAAGTAGAGTCCAATGTTCTATGAAAATTGGCAACTCTAACACCTCTATAATTTTTTGACGTCTCCTCTGTAGTTGAAAAATGTGAGCTCGTCTTCTGTCTAAAAGAATCAATCAACTACTAAGCATAATGTTTCTCATTCCAAAGTTAGATAAACAGAGAGAAAGAGAGAGGACATCAGCCATTTAAATATAGTAAAAGCATCCAACAGCAATTCCCCAGGCAATCAACATTCAACTTACCGACTCTTGCCAAGTGAACCAAGTGCACGGCGTTTGAGTGGTTGCTGAATTGTTTGGCTGGGCTTTCCCATATCACAAGGTATTAACCTTGCATAAATTGGTCTCATCATATTATCAATCCAGATATACAATGCAACAGATAAAGCAAGTCGCATAGACCAAATGACTGCAGTTGCAACAGTACTGTACACTTCTGCAGGAACCGTATCCACATTAAGGACATCTACATTTACTATTTGCTGATGTAACTTTTGCCAAACATCATTCCAACCATCAATTGGCATGCGGTCAACCACATGGCGCCGAAATATAATTTCCTTCTTAGAATTTCCTTTTGCTCCCTCCATTTTACCATCCTTGTAATATGGCAGAATCACTGCAGAAATAGACCAGAACTTTCAGCAAAAGATGACAATGAAACAAAATTATGTAAGTTTTACAACATTTGCCAGCATAGAGAACAATTAGTAAATAAAAAAAAACAACAATGTACTTTTCAGTGGTTAAGCCAAGTGAAGTACGGACCAATGGCTTGCTCCAGTAACAATAACAACCGACTTTAAAGATGCAATTGAACTATACATAACAAAAAAAGTAGTAACGATCCTAACTAAACAGTAACTAAATGATTACTCCACTCCAAGGCTGAGCCAAAAAAGGATATAATTGACTTCAAACAGCTAAAGCATTAGAAATATTGAGTAAAGGACTGATTTTGAAAATAGAAATTCTTTTCTTATCTAAAAACAAAAAGAGAGAGAGAGAGAGAGAGGAGAGGGGGGGGGGGGGGCAATCTCTCCGAACCAATTCCATAATTTCATATCCGAGGAATTTTAGTTGGACAAAGTATCAATTTGTAAGCTGTATATCAATTTGTATGCAGTTCTTCTATCCAAAATTGAAACCCACGTGTATCTATACTATTCGACCAATTATAAGAAGTAATATCGTCAAATTAATATACAAACAGCATAACAACCAAATGCATACCTGATACTGTCTGCCCATAATTCGAGTACTCCATAAACTGAACATTATTTGAATTAAGAAGCCTCCAAAACTGACTAAAATCAATTCTATGAGAGTTTTCAGGATCCCACTCTGTTCCTTTCAACTTTCCACGCATAGTCAACAATGCCCTGCTCCAATTCGATGCCATTACAAGCTGCCTCTCCAATTGCACATCTGCCTTCCTCTCTAACTCTTCCAATTCATTGACTCTTTGTCTCTCTTTCTGTTTCAATTTCTATAAAAAAGAAAAGAAAATTCATCTTCACACTCTTAAGAACTAAAAAACGAAAAAAAAAAAAAAAGATTAATAAACATAATACCTCGAATAGCTTAGCCGACTCGGGGTCTTCTTCTTCTGAGTTAGGAGACGCCAAAACCGAGTTAGCAAAAGCAGTAATTGTGAATGTTTTACGGTTTACGAATGGAATTGAGCCATTTTGAGAGCTTAATTTTCTAGTTTTAAAGGCGCATTTGAGTGTTTTGGGATAAGAGAGAGAGTATGGAAAGTTGCCAACAAAGGGTTTTGGAAACCCAATGGAATTAAGAGGAGGTTTAGAAGTGAGGGATTCCATTTCCTTCTGCTTTATATCATGTTATGAAAAGAACGGGAATGGAAAAGAAAGGAAAGGAAAATAATTTCTTTATGTTCGTTCTGTCACTTTCCACCGCAGGATTTGAAGAGGAAATGTTTGGGTTTCTAATTCATTTGATACAAGCCTCTGCTTCCAAAGTCCAGTGAGGTTTATGGTTTTGGGTTTTTGATGATGACGAGTGGAAACGACGATGATAAACCATTGGACGACGCCGTCTCTTTGCAGCATGATACATGTCATTCAAGTCAGTGGGTATGCCAAATACATGTCATTCAAGTCAGTGGGTATGCCACCTGGATCGATCCGAACGGGTAAGGTATCCACCTAAAATTAAGAAGCCGAACTTGAATTCAATTGTAAATTAAATATCCAATTCCGTTTCGGCTAGAAATTTATTTTTAATACCCAAATTAGTATCAAATCCAATTATAATTATCCATTTAAAAATTTGAATATATTTAACTACACATTTAGTGTTAAAAATATTTTTAATTTTCATTAATAAAAATTATAAATTATTATTTTGTGAAACAACCCGAATTTTTATTTTCAAAGATTTTCCAATTAAATTTAATAAACCGACAGCTTGGAAATTTATTTTAATATTTTATTGCGAACACTGTGAGAAATCGAATCGAAAACCGATTGAAAAAGCCGAAAACCAATTGAAAATCAAAGATTTGGGTCGAATCGAACCGAATCGAACCGGTTCGACCCAAACCATCTAGAAACATCTATTTCTTTTCTTTTTATCTCCAGCGCTGCACCTCTACTTCTCATCCTCACCAGCGCCCCACCTCCACTCCACCAACAAGCCACCGCGCCTCCTCCTCCCTCTCTTCTTCTTCTTCTTCTTCTTCTTCTTCTTTCTTTCTTTCTTTCTTTCCTTTTTTTCTTTCTTTCTTTCCCTTTCTTCTTCCCTGCAACTGTGTCTGCGTCACTGCCAGCAACTCCAGCAACGTCGGCCGATCACCACCGCGCGCCAGTTGCAGTCGCACCGCCTCCATCGCGCGCCAGCACGTCCCGTAGCTCCTCCGCGCGCCACAGTCGGCCCTCTGCCAGGTCTGTCGCGCCTACAGCAGCAGCACCAGCTTCAAGCCTCACCGCCAGCCGCACCTCCGCCCTCTGCCAGATCACCCAGCCACCGCTGCAGCTCCCTGTCGCAGAAACACCACCAGATCGTGCCACCTTCGCCTTCCCTTGCCTGTCAGTCGGATCGGAGTCGTCGATCGGACCACTTCTGGCGTGCTACTCCGATCCAACACGAGCAAATTTCCGATCTAGCAAAAATTCGACAAAAAAAAAATTATATTTGGGGTATAAATTAATTTAACTACATTTTCGTTAATTTAATTTTATTATAGATAGTTAATTAAATTTAGTCATTTTAGTTAGTTTAATTCTAACAATTTTAGTTGATTAACTTGATTTTAGTAATTGATTTTAGTAATCTTGAGTAATATAATTTAAATAGTATTAATTTATTGATAAATAAAATATTTAGTTAGTAATTTTAGTTTTTTGTTAGTTTTTCTGTTCATGTTATTGCTTACCTTATCTGAGTCATTCTTGATTAATAATATAGTTAGTTCCCCTTAATTCAGTCTTAATATTTCTTCGGCCCTTTTGGTCCTCCTCCTTTTATGGCCTTTCCGTGTGGCTTGCCGGTCGCTTCTATTGTCTGTCCTTTTCCTTTCTCCCTTCTGGCTGTCGGTTTGTTCCGGTTGAATGATATACCTATTTGGATGGAGGACGGGAAAAATTGCATTGATTGAATGCCCGACGGATGGGCTGTGTGGTTTGGAATTATTAAATAAATTGTTGATATTTTAACAGGTGGATAGTCCAATTTTAGGGGAGATGCTGTCGAAATTTCGGTAGAAAATAAATAAATTTCAGTAAAAAAATAAAATAAATTTCGGTGGAAATTAAAATAGATTTCGGTAGGAAATAAATAGATTTTAGAAGAAAATAAATGAAATAGAGTTAGATAGAGAAATAAAATTTATTACAGAAAAGAAATTAAATATCGAGATTAAATTACGTAGAAAAATTTAGAATATAAAATAAAATTATTAGAAGGGTAAAAAATATTTTGTCTGATAGAGTTATTCTTTTTGTGTCATTCTTACTTTGCTTAGATCGCCCGGGTCCATCTAGTGCTCCTCCAGGACAACATCAAAGCTAGAATTTCGCTCTCCATCACTGTGAGTAATAATAAATAATGTATATCAACACTGCATTTGCATAACATTTATTCATAAACATTATATTTTTATTTACATATTTACAATATATTACAAGTATTTTATCATATATATTATGTTACGATCATTATAATTATACTTATATATAATTGTGCATTTGGATGAAATTGGTGTAATACGTTGAAAGAATTGTTTGATTACTTGTGCTGTGCATATACTGTGCCTTGTTTGTGTGGAATTGGGATGAAGTGGGTCACCATGGGTTTGTGAGACTGTTTCTGTTATACGGATCCTGATTCTGATTTCTGTTATATTCTGATTCTGTTATATGGATCCTGATTCTGTTTCTGTTAGCCGGGTAAATGGGAGATCGGCGCCCCCGTGTGCACCTACCGTTACCGTTACTGTTAACCACAGGTTGGCTTCTTTATTGGGCGCACCGGATAATCTAGATTTGATCGCAGCCCGCAGGGTGGCCTCCTGTTGTGAGCGCCTGATGATCTAGATTTGATGGAGACGACCGGGTTGCCTCCTGTTGGTATGGAAAAGAAAAGAGATAATGGAAAAACAATGAGAGGGCTGGTCAAGTGAGGATTAGACCGGTCGGCCAGTATGGGGGATCGGCTCCCTGGTGCACATGTGAGAGGATGAGCCATGTGGGAGGACGGCTCATCGGGGGTTCGGTGACTCCACTGACTAATTTCCACGTGATGTGATTATTTGAAGGTGATATTGTTTGTAGGTGCTGATGTAATGTCATATGATTGACTGTTGTGTGTTCATTCAGTATACTAGGGTGCATTTTGCTTGACTGTATGTGGTGTGTATTATTTATTAATTCACTGAGTTGTAAAACTCACCCCCTTCTCTCCAAACCTCCCAGGTACTAGGAAGCAGCTGATTCGACTGAAGCTCTGCAATCTTCTCCGCAGAGTTATAAATGTAAACTTTACATTTCTGTTGTCTAATTTTGGATGTATAAGTTACTCTATTATCAGATTATTATTGAACTCCGCAGTTATAGGGTTGTGTATTACTATTGGATTTATTGTTAGCACTACACTATAAATTAAATATTATGTAATTAGCTGCAGGTGAGCCAGTAAGCCCATAATGTGATTATAATTTATTGTGAATAGGCCCTGGTTAGATACTATGTGTTAATTGAGATTTAGGCTTACTACGGGCCTCGGGGGCCTTAAGCTTACCTGGGCCCTAGTGCCGGTCCGGCCCACGGAAATGGGTCGTGACAAAGGTGGTATCAGAGCATAGGTTTATAAGTTTAGAAGTAACTGCGGAGTAATTCCTGTCATGTCTTGACATAGTTTTCCTTGCTTCCCATTCAGCGTTATTCGCAGCTAGGATAAAGTCAAGTTGTTTAATGATTAAAATCTGTATCCTTGTTCTTTAGAAATGTGATTTAGTTACTGATGCTAAGGGATGGTTTAAGCAAAAAAATCTTTCTATGGATTAAATAATATTCATATATAATTTAAGTAGGTAAGAAGATAAGTTATATATGATTAATAAGTTAAAGTTAAATGATGAAAGTATATTATTTTTATTTAATACGTGTTGAATATGGAATATATATTGAAGACTGCATGAATGTTTGTATACGTGTGCCTGCGGAATTGAGAATGAGTTGCTAATTATTTAATAAGAGAACTAAATGATTTGAATTTGAGGACATTAGAATCCATTTAACTAGAGTATTGAATTAGTATATGTATTTGATGAAATTTACATGATGTTGGTTAGTAGAATTGCTTATAATTATTGAGATGAGTATTTTCTAGATGGAATGGATATACATGATTTTATAAGGTTTGAATATTGAAGGATTTGGTGTGATTTGCTATAATAATATGGTGATGAGTATTTTTCCTAATAAAATAATAATTGGTGGAATTACTATATGAAGTGAGTTTTATTTATGAGTAATGACTCCTTGGTAGAGTAAAGTGGATTATTGTATTTAGCAACTATTTCTTTGGGGTTGAATATAGGGGAATAATATAAATTATTGTGGTTATAAGAAACGTAATTGTGATTCTTAGTAAGAGATAAAGTACTCTAAGCTTTATGTATTTAGTGATGGATATTGTGTGGATTGTGGCATCTTATGGTTTAATATGGTATAAAATAAGAATTAAAGCTAATGGTATTTAGTCATTTGATGTTTAAAATAGTTGTTGCACACTCGATGGTATATAATTACAACAATGATTTTTGTTTAATAGGAGATGTCTATGATCCGAGAAACGACTCTAGAGGAATTATGTAAAGTAGTAGGGCTATGATGATAGTGTATTGATGAATGACATCGGACATGAGAGATAACTGTCCATTATTGAATTGATGTTATACTAATGAATTAGATGAGTTAGGATGGATCTAGTCCTGTTATATATGGATATAAGAAAGACTTTCTACTTGAGAGAAAGAGATAAGAAAATTCTCACTTCTGTAACTTGATGGCATTTGGTTAGAAAATAGTTTTATGAGTTTATATTAATTGAATCCACACATTGAGCTTATAAATATAGTGTGATAAGTGTTATTAATAGTAAGAACTGGGAATGAAGAGTTGATAAAAGATCATGGACTTAGCTTAAGATGACAATGAATGTGAATACGTGTAACTTGTTTGTGGAAGCATATAAACATAAAGGACTTTCTATTAATTAGTGCAATTCGTGCAAGATACTTGTTTTATTGGATAAAGAAGGTTAGTTATATTTATGTCCTTAGTAGAACATGGATGTAATTAAATTATTTTATTTCATTAGTAAGCTAGCTAAGTTTGAATTTACTATTTGTTGGAACAGTGAAACTTGGTATAAGAATAAATAGGTGAATTTGGGATAGTTTAACAATTTAGCGAGGAGAATACATGGTAGTATTTGAAAACTGAAAATATAAACTATAGGATTATTGGATGTGATAACGGTATGGTTTAGATTATTGGAATGCTAACTCATGGGTGTCGATCAGATCATTAATAAATGAAAATTGCTCATGGAATTATTGAGATATCAATTAGGATGAGAGTCATTAAGATATTAGTGGAGTCAATGTAAAGCTATTCTGAAGTTCTTAGTAATTGGTGGCAATTATGATTGAATGAATATTATTGTGTTATAAATGGCTGATGTGACATATCTTGTGGCTTAAGAGACTACTTAATTTGTTAGGTCCATTTTGAAGAATTCAATGAGGTATTAACCTTATTTAGAGTAAAGAACATAGAGAGAACATAATTAAGGTTGAAAATATTCCTACATCGTATGAGATATAAATTTACAAATTTTGCAGGTGATAGACATTAAGATAGACTTGGAAAAAAAAAAAAAAAAGAATAAAAGAATACCTAATGATATTATTATTTGAATATTCATCGGCATAAAACAAAGGACATAGTTTAATTAGGAGTTGATTATAGGTTTTAACATCCTTAATCTCTTACTTAGCTTGAGCAAAAAAAAAAAGGGCACTACTTGTTAGGATTCTTGATTCTAAATACGTTAACTTAGTTCTAAAAGATTGATTAAGGATAGATGAAATAGATAAATTGAATATAAACTACGGTTTGGAGAATTTTACATCTTGATTGTAGGCTGGATCTCTTATGGAAGTGAGTATCATAGATTGGCGATTACAAATTCTAGAAAATAAATGAAGAATTATCTGGCATGACAACAGCTAACTTGGCTAGTTGCATAAATTCTTGTCACAGTTAGTTAAGAAATGGTATGGTATGACAAATTGGAAAGAGGAATAGAGAGTTAAAAACTAAAATAGGGATTTGATGGTGAATTTAAATTCTCTTTATAGTTGATGTGCTACTTGTTTTTAGGGGATTCTTATTAGTAGGATTTGAAAAGAGATTGTATATCTTTCGTTGGAAAATGGTTAAGTTGTTAATAGGTGATGTGCTTGGGATAGAAAGCCAAGATCTCCTATCAGTTGATAGCAATTAGCTAGAGAAGTGTCATGATTTTGTTTGAAATAAGCTTGTAGTAGTGGCAAGAATTTGTTCTCTTTAATTGGAAATGATCACATAGTAACTTAATGGCAGAATTTGATAAGAATCGAAAACTTTCTTGATTTGGCAGCCATCATCTTATTTAATTATGAACAACTTCAATGATTATGAGGGCAAATATATGGAATTGGAATTGATGGAAAATGGATGAGTCAGCCTATAGGTTTTGAATTTTAAAATAAGGAGTCCAACTTGAGATAGTAGTAAATTGGATTGAGTATGCTGATTCTTATATCAGTAAGATTAAATACTGGGTTGGTATATGAGTTTCTTATGGAGTGATGATCATTGCCTATGATAGCTAGTGAGAGAATAAATGACGATACATCAATGTAGGTCACATGATATATAGCTAACGAGATTAATATCCTCACTTGAGCAGAGGCTATGTGGAACTTACATTCTTATGCATAACGGTGGCTACTAGAGTCAAATCTGTGCCTTGGGTTATGAATATTTTACTTGATTTGATGACTTGTAGATATAGTACAACTCAAGTTTAAATTAACTATGGTGATAAGGTAGATATCTAACTGCTCATAAGAATACTTAATATGAATGTCATAACTTTTAGCAGTTGCAGCATTATGTGAGAAGTACAGCCACTATTGTCGTAAACAACTGTTGCATCCTTGTTTCTTGTCACTTAGAAAATTCAAGGACGAATTTTTTTAAAGGGGGGAAGACTGAAACAACCCGAATTTTTATTTTCAAAGATTTTCCAATTAAATTTAATAAACCGACAGCTTGAAATTTATTTTAATATTTTATTGCGAACACTGTGAGAAATCGAATCGAAAACCGATTGAAAAAAGCCGAAAACCAATTGAAAATCAAAGATTTGGGTCGAATCGAACCGAATCGGAACCGGTTCGACCCAAAACCATCTAGAAACATCTATTTCCTTTTCTTTTATCTCCAGCGCTGCACCTCTACTTCTCATCCTCACCAGCGCCCCACCTCCACGCCACCAACACAGCCACCGCGCCTCCTCCTCCCTCCTCTTCTTCTTCTTCTTTCTTCTTCTTCTTCTTCTTTCCTTTCTTTCTTGCTTTCCTTTTTCTTTCTTTCTTTCCCTTTCTTCTTCCCTGCAACTGTGTCTGCGTCACTGCCAGCAACTCCAGCAACGTCGGCCGATCACCACCGCGCGCCAGTTGCAGTCGCACCGCCTCCATCGCGCGCCAGCACGTCCCGTAGCTCCTCCGCGCGCCACAGTCGCCCTCTGCCAGGGTCTGTCGCGCCTACAGCAGCAGCACCAGCTTCAAGCCTCAACCGCCAGCCGCACCTCCGCCCTCTGCCAGATCACCCAGCCACCGCTGCAGCTCCCTGTCGCAGAAACAACCACCAGATCGTGCCACCGTCGCCGTCCCTTGCCACTGTCAGTCGGATCGGACCACTTCTGGCGTGCGTAGCTCCGATCCAACCGAGCAAATTTCCGATCTAGCAAAATTCGACAAAAAAAAAATTATATTTGGGGTATAATTAATTTACTACATTTTCGTTAATTTAATTTTATTAATGATAGTTTAATTAAATTTAGTCATTTTAGTTAGTTTAATTCTACAATTTTAGTTGATTAACTTGATTTTAGTAATTGATTTTAGTATCTTGAGTAATTAAATTTAATAGTATTAATTATTGATAATAAAATATTTAGTTTATAATTTTAGTTGTTTAGTTAGGTTACAATGAATTCAAAATAGTTATTGTTAATTAATATGACGTAATTATTGATTAATAAATAATAGTTAGTTAAAATTAAATTCAGTATTTTTATTAGGAAATTTTGGTAATAATAAAATTTATGGAATTTAAGTGTGGATTGAAGGTAGATTTATTGTATGTATTTTTTTATTTGGATGTAGGTTGATGTTAGGTTGAATGTAATTTTGATATTACTATTTGGATGGAGGACGGGAAAATTGCATTGATTGAATGCCCGACGGATGGGCTGTGTGGTTTGGAATTATTAAATAAATTGTTGATATTTTAACAGGTGGATAGTCCAATTTTTAGGGGAGATGCTGTCGAAATTTCGGTAGAAAATAAAATAAATTTCAGTAAAAAATAAAATAAATTTCGGTGGAAATTAAAATAGATTTCGGTAGGAAATAAAATAGATTTTAGAAGAAAATAAATGAAATAGAGTTAGATAGAGAAATAAAAATTTATTACAGAAAAGAAATTAAATATCGAGATTAAATTACGTAGAAAAATTTAGAATATAAAATAAAATTATTAGAAGGGTAAAGAAATATTTTGTCTGATAGAGTTATTCTTTTTGTGTCATTCTTACTTTGCTTAGATCGCCCGGGTCCATCTAGTGCTCCTCCAGGACAACATCAAAGCTAGAATTTCGCCTCTCATCACTGTGAGTAATAATAAATAATGTATATCAACACGCTATTTGCATAACATTTATTCATAAACATTATATTTTATTTACAGATTTACAATATATTACAAGTATTTTCTCATATATATTATGTTACGATCATTATAATTATACTTATATATAATTGTGCATTTGGATGAAATTGGTGTAATACGTTGAAAGAATGGTTTGATTACTTGTGCTGTGCATATACTGTGCCTTGTTTGTTGGAATTGGGATGAAGTGGGTCACCATGGGTTTGTGGAACTGTTTCTGTTATACGGATCCTGATTCTGATTTCTGTTATATTCTGATTCTGTTATATGATCCTGATTCTGTTTCTGTTAGCCGGTAAATGGGAGATCGCGCCCCCGTGTGCACCTACCGTTACCGTTACTGTTAACCCACAGGTTGGCTTCTTTATTGGGCGCACCGGATAATCTAGATTTGATCGCAGCCCGCAGGGTGGCCTCCTGTTGTGAGCGCCTGATGAGTCTAGATTTGATGGAGACGACCAGGTTGCCTCCTGTTGGGATGGAAAAGAAAAGAGATAATGGAAAAAACAATGAGAGGGCTGGTCAAGTGAGGATTAGAACCGGTCGGCCAGTATGGGGGATCGACTCCCTGGTGCACATGTGGAGGATGAGCCATGTGGGAGGACGGCTCATCGGGGTTTCGGTGACTCCACTGACTAATTTCCACGTGATGTGATTATTTAAGGTGATATTGTTTGTAGGTTGCTGATGTAATGTCATATGATTGACTGTTGTTGTTCTTCAGTATACTAGGGTGCATTTTGCTTGACTGTATGTGGTGTGTAATTATTATTATTATTCACTGAGTTGTAAAACTCACCCCCTTCTCTCCAAACCTCCCAGGTACTAGGAAAGCAGCTGATTCGACTGAAGCTCTGCAATCTTCTCCGCAGAGTTATAAATGTAAACTTTACATTTCTGTTGTCTAATTTTGGATGTATAAGTTACTCTATTATCAGATTATTATTGAACTCCGCAGTTATAGGGTTGTGTATTACTATTGGATTTATTGTTAGCACTACACTATAAATTAAATATTATGTAATTAGCTGCAGGTGAGCCAGTAAGCCCATAATGTGATTATAATTTATTGTGAATAGGCCCTGGTTAGATACTATGTGTTAATTGAGATTTAGGCTTACTACGGGCCTCGGGGGCCTTAAGCTTACCTGGGCCCTAGTGCCGGTCCGGCCCACGGAAATGGGTCGTGACAAAGGTGGTATCAGAGCATAGGTTTATAAGTTTAGAAGTAACTGCGGAGTAATTCCTGTCATGTCTTGACATAGTTTTCCTTGCTTCCCATTCAGCGTTATTCGCAGCTAGGATAAAGTCAAGTTGTTTATGATTAAAATCTGTATCCTTGTTCTTTAGAAATGTGATTTAGTTACTGATGCTAAGGGATGGTTTAAGCAAAAAAATCTTTCTATGGATTAAATAATATTCATATATAATTTAAGTAGGTAAGAAGATAAGTTATATATGATTAATAAGTTAAAGTTAAATGATGAAAGTATATTATTTTTATTTAATACGTGTTGAATATGGAATATATATTGAAGACTGCATGAATGTTTGTATACGTGTGCCTGCGGAATTGAGAATGAGTTGCTAATTATTTAATAAGAGAACTAAATGAGTTGAATTTGAGGACATTAGAATCCATTTAACTAGAGTATTGAATTAGTATATGTATTTGATGAAATTTACATGATGTTGGTTAGTAGAATTGCTTATAATTATTGAGATGGTATTTTCTAGATGGAATGGATATACATGATTTTATAAGGTTTGAATATTGAAGGATTTGGTGTGATTTGCTATAATAATTGGTGATGAGTATTTTCATAATAAATAATATTGGTGGAATTACTATATGAAGTGAGTTTTATTTATGAGTAATAACTACTTGGTAGAGTAAAGTGTATTATTGTATTTAGCAACTATTTCTTTGGTGTGTGAATATAGGGAATAATATAAATTATTGTGGTTATAAGAAACGTAAATTGTGATTCTTAGTAAGAGATAAAGTACTCTAATCTTTATGTATTTAGTGATGGATATTGTGTGGATTGTGCATCTTATGGTTTAATATGGTATAAATAAGAATTAAAGCTAATGGTATTTAGTCATTTGATGTTTAAAATAGTTGTTGCACACTCGATGGTATATAAATTACAAACAATGATTTTTGTTTAATAGGAGATTCTATGATCCGAGAAACGACTCTATAAGGAAATTAATGTAAATAGTGGCTATGATGATTAAGTGTATTGATGAATGACATCGACATGGAGAGATAACTGTCCAATTATTGAATTGATGTTATACTAATGAATTAGATGAGTTAGGATGGATCTAGTCCTGTTATTATATGGATATTAAGAAAGACTTTCTACTTGAGAGAAAGAGATAAGAAAATTCTCACATTCTGTAACTTGATGGCATTTGGTTAGAAAATAGTTTTATGAGTTATATTAATTGAATCCACACATTGAGCTTATAAATATAGTGTGATAAGTGTTATTAATAGTAATAACTGGGAATAAGAGTTGATAAAAGATCATGGGACTTAGCTTAAGATGACAATGAATGTGAATACATGTAACTTGTTTGTGGAAAGCATATAACATAAGGACTTTCTATTAATTAGTGCAATTCGTGCAAGATACTTGTTTTATTGGATAAAGAAGGTTAGTTATATTTATGTCCTTAGTAGAACATGGATGTAATTAAATTATTTTATTTCATTAGTAAGCTAGCTAAGTTGAATTTACTATTGTTTGGAACAGTGAAACTTGGTATAAGAATAAATAGGTGAATTTGGGATAGTTTAACAATTTTAGCGAGGAGAATACATGGTAGTATTTGAAAACTGAAAATATAAACTATAGGATTATTGGATGTGATAACGGTATGGTTTAAGATTATTGGAATGCTAACTCATGGGTGTCGATCAGATCATTAATAAATGAAAATTGCTCATGGAATTATTGAGATATCAATTAGGATGAGAGTCATTAAGATATTATTGGAGTCAATGTAAAGCTATTCTGAAGTTCTTAGTAATTGGTGGCAATTATGATTGAATGAATATTATTGTGTTATAAATGGCTGATGTGACATATCTTGTGGCTTAAGAGACTACTTAATTTGTTAGGGTCCATTTTGAAGAATTCAATGAGGTATTAACCTTATTTAGAGTAAAGAACATAGAGAGAACATAATTAAGGTTGAAAATATTCCTACATCGTATGAGATATAAATTTTACAATTTTGCAGGTGATAGACATTAAGATAGACTTGGAAAAAAAAAAAAAAAAGAATAAAAGAATAACCTAATGATATTATTATTTGAATATTCATCGGCATAAAACAAAGGACATAGTTTAATTAGGAGTTGGATTATAGGTTTTAACATCCTTAATCTCTTACTTAGCTTGAGCAAAAAAAAAAAAGGGCACTACTTGTTTAGGATTCTTGATTTCTAAATACGTTAACTTAGTTCTAAAAGATTGATTAAGGATAGATGAAATAGATAAATTGAATATAAACTACGGTTTTGGAGAATTTTACATCTTGATTGTAGGCTGGATCTCTTTATGGAAGTGAGTATCATAGATTGGCGATTACAAATTCTAGAAAATAAATGAAGAATTATCTGGCATGACAACAGCTAACTTGGCTAGTTGCATAAATTCTTGTCACAGTTAGTTAAGAAATGGTATGGTATGACAAATTGGAAAGAGGAATAGAGAAGTTAAAAACTAAAATAGGGATTTGATGGTGAATTTAAATTCTCTTTATAGTTGATGTGCTACTTGTTTTTAGGGGATTCTTATTAGTAGGATTTGAAAAGAGATTGTATATCTTTCGTTGGAAAATGGTTAAGTTGTTAAATAGGTGATGTGCTTGGGATAGAAGCCAAGATCTCCTATCAGTTGATAGCAATTAGCTAGAGAAGTGTCATGATTTTGTTTGAAATAAGCTTGTAGTAGTGGCAAGAATTTGTTCTCTTTAATTGGAAATGATCACATAGTACTTAATGGCAGAATTTGATAAGAATCGAAAACTTTCTTGATTTGGCAGCCATCATCTTATTTATTATGAACAACTTCAATGATTATGAGGGCAAATATATGGAATTGGAATTGATGGAAAATGGATGAGTCAGCCTATAGGTTTTGAATTTTAAAATAAGGAGTCCAACTTGAGATAGTAGTAAATTGGATTGAGTATGCTGATTCTTATATCAGTAAGATTAAATACTGGGTTGGTATAATGAGTTTCTTATGGAGTGATGATCATTGCCTATGATAGCTAGTGAGAGAATAAATGACGATACATCAATGTAGGTCACATGATATATAGCTAACGAGATTAATAATCCTCACTTGAGCAGAGGCTATGTGGAACTTACATTCTTATGCATAACGGTGGCTACTAGAGTCAAATCTGTGCCTTGGGTTATGAATATTTTACTTGATTTGATGACTTGTAGATATAGTACAACTCAAGTTTAAATTAACTATGGTGATAAGGTAGATATCTAACTGCTCATAAGAATACTTAATATGAATGTCATAACTTTTAGCAGTTGCAGCATTATGTGAGAAGTACAGCCACTATTGTCGTAAACAACTGTTGCATCCTTGTTTCTTGTCACTTAGAAAATTCGAGGACGAATTTTTTTTAAAGGGGGGAAGACTGAAACAACCCGAATTTTTATTTTCAAAGATTTTCCAATTAAATTTAATAAACCGACAGCTTGGAAATTTATTTTAATATTTTATTGCGAACACTGTGAGAAATCGAATCGAAAACCGATTGAAAAAAGCCGAAAACCAATTGAAAATCAAAGATTTGGGTCGAATCGAACCGAATCGAACCGGTTCGACCCAAACCATCTAGAAAACATCTATTTCTTTTCTTTTTATCTCCAGCGCTGCACCTCTACTTCTCATCCTCACCAGCGCCCCACCTCCACTCCACCAACACAGCCACCGCGCCTCCTCCTCCCTCTCTTCTTCTTCTTCTTCTTCTTCTTCTTCTTTCTTTCTTTCTTTCTTTCCTTTTTCTTTCTTTCTTTCCCTTTCTTCTTCCCTGCAACTGTGTCTGCGTCACTGCCAGCAACTCCAGCAACGTCGGCCGATCACCACCGCGCGCCAGTTGCAGTCGCACCGCCTCCATCGCGCGCCAGCACGTCCCGTAGCTCCTCCGCGCGCCACAGTCGGCCCTCTGCCAGGTCTGTCGCGCCTACAGCAGCAGCACCAGCTTCAAGCCTCACCGCCAGCCGCACCTCCGCCCTCTGCCAGATCACCCAGCCACCGCTGCAGCTCCCTGTCGCAGAAACACCACCAGATCGTGCCACCTTCGCCTTCCCTTGCCACTGTCAGTCGGATCGGACCACTTCTGGCGTGCGTAGCTCCGATCCAACACGAGCAAATTTCCGATCTAGCAAAAATTCGACAAAAAAAAAAAATTATATTTGGGGTATAAATTAATTTAACTACATTTTCGTTAATTTAATTTTATTAATGATAGTTAATTAAATTTAGTCATTTTAGTTAGTTTAATTCTAACAATTTTAGTTGATTAACTTGATTTTAGTAATTGATTTTAGTAATCTTGAGTAATTAATTTAAATAGTATTAATTTATTGATAAATAAAATATTTAGTTAGTAATTTTAGTTGTTTAGTTAGTTTAAATGAATTCAAAATAGTTATTGATTAATTAATATGAAGTAATTATTGATTAATAAAAATAATAGTTAGTTAAAAATTAAATTCAGTATTAAATAATTTATTAGGAAATTTTGGTAATCCATCCCTTTCTGGCATTTCCGTGTGGCTTGCCGGTCGCTTCTATTGTCTGTCACTTTTCCTTTCTACCTTCTGGCTGTCGGTTGATGTTCCGGTTGACTGTCATTTTGCTCTTCCTCTTTGGCTGGCGGCCGGGCAACTTGCATTGCTTGCATGCCCGACGGATGGGCTGTGTGGTTTGGAATTAATTAAATAATTGTTGATATTTACTAGGTGGATAGTCCAATTTTAGGGGAGATGCTGTCGAAATTTCGGTAGAAAATAAAATAAATTTCAGTAAAAAAATAAAATAAATTTCGGTGGAAATTAAAATAGATTTCGGTAGGAAATAAAATAGATTTTAGAAGAAAATAAATGAAATAGAGTTAGATAGAGGAAATAAAAATTTATTACAGAAAAGAAATTAAATAATCGAGATTAATTACGTAGAAAAATTTAGAATATAAAATAAAATTATTAGAAGGGTAAAGAAATATTTTGTCTGATAGAGTTATTCTTTTTGTGTCATTCTTACTTTGCTTAGATCGCCCGGGTCCATCTAGTGCTCCTCCAGGACAACATCAAAGCTAGAATTTCGCTCTCCATCACTGTGAGTAATAATAAATAATTTATATCAACACTGCATTTGCATAACATTTATTCATAAACATTATATTTTTATTTACATATTTACAATATATTACAAGTATTTTCTCATATATATTATGTTACGATCATTATAATTATACTTATATATAATTGTGCATTTGGATGAAATTGGTGTAATACGTTGAAAGAATTGTTTGATTACTTGTGCTGTGCATATACTGTGCCTTGTTTGTGTGGAATTGGGATGAAGTGGGTCACCATGGGTTTGTGAGACTGTTTCTGTTATACGGATCCTGATTCTGATTTCTGTTATATTCTGATTCTGTTATATGGATCCTGATTCTGTTTCTGTTAGCCGGGTAAATGGGAGATCGGCGCCCCCGTGTGCACCTACCGTTACCGTTACTGTTAACCACAGGTTGGCTTCTTTATTGGGCGCACCGGATAATCTAGATTTGATCGCAGCCCGCAGGGTGGCCTCCTGTTGTGAGCGCCTGATGATCTAGATTTGATGGAGACGACCGGGTTGCCTCCTGTTGGTATGGAAAAGAAAAGAGATAATGGAAAAACAATGAGAGGGCTGGTCAAGTGAGGATTAGACCGGTCGGCCAGTATGGGGGATCGGCTCCCTGGTGCACATGTGAGAGGATGAGCCATGTGGGAGGACGGCTCATCGGGGGTTCGGTGACTCCACTGACTAATTTCCACGTGATGTGATTATTTGAAGGTGATATTGTTTGTAGGTGCTGATGTAATGTCATATGATTGACTGTTGTGTGTTCATTCAGTATACTAGGGTGCATTTTGCTTGACTGTATGTGGTGTGTATTATTTATTATTATTCACTGAGTTGTAAAACTCACCCCCTTCTCTCCAAACCTCCCAGGTACTAGGAAGCAGCTGATTCGACTGAAGCTCTGCAATCTTCTCCGCAGAGTTATAAATGTAAACTTTACATTTCTGTTGTCTAATTTTGGATGTATAAGTTACTCTATTATCAGATTATTATTGAACTCCGCAGTTATAGGGTTGTGTATTACTATTGGATTTATTGTTAGCACTACACTATAAATTAAATATTATGTAATTAGCTGCAGGTGAGCCAGTAAGCCCATAATGTGATTATAATTTATTGTGAATAGGCCCTGGTTAGATACTATGTGTTAATTGAGATTTAGGCTTACTACGGGCCTCGGGGGCCTTAAGCTTACCTGGGCCCTAGTGCCGGTCCGGCCCACGGAAATGGGTCGTGACAATATTTTTAGCATTTTTTTTATTGGCAGAGATATTCAAATTAAATATACATTTATCACTACATTAAATACAATAATTTTATTAATATTAATTTTGTTTTATATATTTATTTTAATAAAAATATAAAGATAATTGGTATTTATTATTTATTTTTGTGAAATTACTATTTCAAAAATATTTTAGGAAACAAAAGTAAATAAATTTTCAATTATAAACTTAATTATAAATTTATTTCATACATGATTACATAGAAGTCAATTGAATTATATATTTTAAATTAATCATATAAATTATAAAAATTTATTCACAAATGAATTTCATATTTGAATACAATTACACCAATCAAAGCATTAGGATTTTAGATTTTCAATTTTGCCTTCAACCCAAAAAATCTTCATTTTTCTATAAAATCCGAAACCAAAGCAATAACTTGCAAAACTGAACCAATCGGTTCGTTTCAGTTTTTTTGGTTTGGACCAAATTATATCCACCCCTAAAAAGCCACGTGGCTACCGGTACTTGAAAAGGAAGCATCCAGACCCACTACATTTCCCTTTGACCTCTCAATAAAGAAGAATATAATATTCAACGCCAAAAATCTTTTTGTGCTGTAGTATAGCTGTATACACATTCTCTCGTCTTTCTTCTCTGCAGCGACTGCGAAGCAAGTTCAGGGACGCTAAAATGAGGTTTTCTCTGTCGTGATACTTTTGTCCTTTTTTCTTTTACATTTCGGTTGATTGCCTTAGAACTTCTGCTTCAAGAGTCAAACCCTAAATCTTGTTGTGCTATGGAGTTTTTTTTTTTTCCTTTTTCTTTTTCGTTTTTATCTTTGGTTACTCGGAATGAGAGAAAAGAAAAGAAATATGCTTCATTTGTATTTTTTAATACATATATTTTGTTAGAGACGAAATGTTGTGAAAAAACAAAATGGAAGCTGGAGTGTACTAATAGTAGATGTCTAAAGGCTATTATCGTGTTTTTGTGTTCAGGTTGCTTGTTCGTGTTTAATTTACGTTTTCTTTTTCGGTTTTCCCCGCTGATTTCTTTGTAACCAAACAGAGGACTAGGGTTTTTGGTTTTAGTTTCCCTTGTTTTCCATTTGGTTGCTGAGAAAATGGAAGAAAGAAAGAGAAGCAACGAGGTTTTAGAGAGTGAAAATTTGTGAAAAATTTTGCGCAGAGCTGACTTTAGACTTTTTTTTTTTTTTTTTTTTTTTTTTTGCAACGGAGTGATGCTACTTTTTTTTACCCACCAATATATGTTATTGCCATTGTGACAAATTATAGTCACATGAATAAAAGGAAAGTACACTGATCATCAACACCCATGGTTGGTAACCAAAGGAAATGAAAAGAGAGCGTGAGTGGTGATTTGCAATGCACATTAATTCCTTTGATTCATGCGAGTCCAATTGTATGGATCAAATAGCATTCCTCTTTGCGACATCTCTTGTTGGCATGAGATGAGAGCCATAAGATTTTTTGTCCAATTTTTGCTTTTGGTTCTTGTAATTCTTTATAATGGCATATGATTTATATGCAAATAATGTTTGTTGTTCATTCTTGGATTTGAATGTTGCAAAATTAACGGTTGACGAGAAATTATAACTGTTACTCATATACTTAGCCCGTAAATTGTCATCCTATGTTTTACCTATTCGGTAGCACATGCAACGGCTGTAGGTCCTGTTTTTCATGTTATTGAGTAAATGCTATTTTCTGAGGCTGAGTGTTGAACATTTGACTGTACATGCATAGTTTGTGAATAATTTTATTGCATCATGTAGTAACTAACGTAAATAGAGATGGAATCGTTTGGAATTTAAGAACGCAAGGCAGGATTCAAGATATTTCACAAGTAACAGGATTGTTACCCATCAGTAATAGGTTTCTTGGTATTGTACATCTCTGATTTTGTTTGCGTACCTATATCAAAATGTCATTGCTACACCCAGCTAACTATTATAGTCCAACTCCATGGCATCCTTTCTTTCCTGCCTTCATGTTTCTAACTTCTCGCAACTCACCTTTATGTTTGAAAAAGAAAAATTTGGAACACAAACAGTGATGTTAAATCCTTGTTTTGTTAAGATTGGGCACAAATTCATAAATATTCTTTCATGTAAGTTGTTAAATTGAACCTTCAACCATAGATGTGGAGGAGTTTTAGATGATATGAAGCTTCAGTAGGATGAGTGTTGATTCTAGTGAAACAGCTGCTTGGCAAACTTAATGACTTTGTTTCTCTTATAAACAATAAGAGAAATGTTGCTTTTTTCTATTTTCTTCAATGTCATCGTGCTCTTTAACCATGTATAGGATATTGAAACATTTAATCTGATACTGCTGATCAGTCTCTGTGCTATATATATATATATATATATATATATATATATATATATATATTTTTTTTTTTTTTGTCTTTGTATTTAAAACTTCTGTTGAACATCCGATTTTCAGTCGACATCCTTCTATGAAATGGGCCCAGATGTCTGATAAGCTGTTGATCACTGCTGAGCTGCCTGACGCACAGGATGTGAAACTTAAACTGGAGCCTGAAGGAAAATTTTCCTTCTCTGCGACCAGTGGAGTTGATAAGATACCTTATGAAGTTGAGCTTGATCTTTTAGACAAGGTTAATGTGGAGTAAGTTTCTTTCTTATTGCATTTCTGCACTCGGTCTTTCATGTGCATTGTTTAGTTCATATGGAGGGTACCATTATGACTTTACGAGATTTGCAAGAGAGCAAGGCTAATATTGGTTTGAGAAATATCTGCTACCTTGTGAAGAGGGCAGAAAGAAAATGGTGGAGCAGATTGCTGAAACAGAAGGGAAAACCTCCTGTGTTTTTAACTGTTGATTGGGGTAAATGAGTCCAAGAAGAAGAGTAAGTTGCAAAGAGACGTGAGTCTCAACTCAAATTATCATGTATTCTTGAATGATCCTTGGACTAACAACCTTTACCTTTTTTTCCTTTGGTGTTAGTTCGAGCACCGCCTGGTATGGAATTTGATTTTGACTTCTCAGTAAGTAGCGGAATCATCTTGAAGATGTTTTGATGTTTTCACTTCTCTAATAATTCCTGGACACACACTATATTATTGCCACTTGTTTCTCCTTATTTCAGGCTACGAGTGTTCGTGAAGGCTTGGTCAGGGCAGCTGCCAGCTCAAATGATGGTAAGTGCTTATGATTTGCACGTATAGCCATGTTATATCTACTGGACTGGAGTGGAATATTCAATATGTTATTTTAATTTGGATTTATCTAAAGTGCCTTACCACCATTGTAGATGAGGATAGTGATGACAGGGAGACAGAAGAGGATAGTGTGGGAGACGCACACGCACATTCAGCAGAGGAAGAAGCAGCAGCGTATGGTAGTGAAGAACTTGATATCAAGAAAACTTGATCATTTTCATAAGATGTATCCAATACTTCAAAGATGCTCTTATTATCGTAGCAGCCCATATAGATTTTGGCTTTAAATATTGCTAATATTAGGGATTGGTGATTGGTTTTGGCCTTTTGGGATGACCTTATCATTATATGCTCTGCAATTCCAAATTGCATTTGTATTTGCATTCGAAGATTTTTTTGAGATGCCATTTATCATCGGATATGATGAGTTCACCTAATTCTTTTTATCACATAACTTGGTACTCTTTATTTTTCCATTTGTATGGATGGAGATCAATTAGATTTTGGATCAGATTTTGCAGCAAAAGGCGTAGACATGGAAATTCAAAAGCCTTGGTTTGGGGTTTGGTTCTGGTTGAGAGCTTTTAGTTTTGGGCTTCTGATTTTCTTTTTCCATTTTAAATATTTTTATTATTTTTAAGTATAGATATTATTTTTGTTCTTATTTTTTTCAAATATCATGTGCATTGATCATAAAACTTAATATCACGCCACATGATAATGAAGTTTTTAATAATTTGAAAGGAAAGTAAATCAATGTTTAATAGGATTTTTTTTTTTTTTTTGGAGATGATTATAGGATTATATTATTAAATTTGAAAGTATTTAAAAGTAAGATAATACAAGAGATTACAAAAAGACTCCCATAAAAGTTATAAATATATAAATTGATTAAACCTTGTTTTTAAGAAAATATGTATTTATGAATATTAAGATAATTCTTTTTAAATTAAATTTGATGAAAAGCAACAAATTTAAACCTTTCTCAACTTCAAAATTTGGTAAGTTGAGATCTGACGAAATTTAAAGGTTTTTAACCCTCAAAAAACCATAGAAGTACCTTTAACTTTCTTCTCAATCTAATAATTTAATCTTTTCTTACCTTCAAAAACTTCCAAAAGACCCCATCAAATGAAATCTAAGGGCATCTTCAATATAACTGTTGATTACGTTAATTTATTTTCCAAATTTAAAAAATTAAAAAGTTAAAAACAAAAATCTTCTACAATCTGATGTATCAAAAAGGAAAAAAAATACTTTATTTATCACTCTCTATTTTCAGAGAGTCTGATGTGTAAAAAAAAAGAGACATTGTTTATCACACTTTCTATTTTATCCTTTATGCCTTTTCTTTTATTTTCGCTCAAATTTTTTCTTACCCTGAAAGTGATTTCCTCTTCATGTATTAGAGAACCATTTTTAAAATATAACATTTACTAATACACATCGAGTCATATCACCATCCACAATTTCTATTTATTAAAACATATCAGCCACAATTCATGGTTGTATTCAAGATGCTTTAAGCGTCGTGAATAATCTTAATTTTACCAGACACCAAGGAAACCAGTTAAAACTCAGAAAAGTCCAAGTAAACCGATGCAGAACCCCAAATTGAAATTGTTCAAAATCTAACTCAACCCAACCGTATATCCAACAATGTTTCAAATAGAGAAACAGTACATGAAAACTGATCCAAATGATGTCTTGGCAAAAACACAAAAAGGATCAGTCTCCTGTGCAAAAGGAACAAACTCGGTTTACAATGAAACGACAAACTCCGCACAAAGTTTACATGATGATTCAAGTAAAGGTGAAAGAGATGAGAAATCTACATATATCCTCCACAAATCACACTGTAATGCAAGTTATCGAGATAGAACGAATTTATCTTCAGTTACCATCGGCCTTATGATCAGCTGTTCGTTAGTCTCATCACGACTTCAGATGGTGGTCGTAAAGTGCAAACCATCTCTTTAGTCTTCCCAAAATAAACCTGTAATAAGATGGTTCAATTACTGAGGCTCCAAATATGTCAACTTGACATCCTGAAGAACGGGAAAATTTGGGATTTGTATGGTTCATCTTCAAATTGGAATGGGAATGGGAATGGGAAAGGAAATGGATATCTAAGTTCAAAGAATCCTATTGCAGGTTTATTTCTCAACTAAAAAATGCATTGTTTAGATTATGAATTTTGCCAAAAAGTGTACATTATTTCAATAAAATTTAGAGTTATTAAAACATAAAAAAAAAAAAAAAAAAAATCAATGTTCTTGCGAACCAAGCCAATAGAAAAAAATCATACTATAGTCCAAGATTTGCATTCCCTTTCCAGTTCTGGCAGGCCAAACACGGCCTTCAGGCCATGCTCTATGAAGTACTTGACCAATATGCTACAGTGCCAATGACCAGAACTGGTAACTAGTTGGATAACTCACTGTACAGTAATTTCACAAGTTAATGAAGTTAATGGTAGGAGCAACATACCTGATCTAATGAGTTCCTCAGCTTACCCTCCATTTCTTCTATCATCCTTCCCATGTTACAAAGATGACCTTCTGCAGTTGAGAGGTCCATGTTCATCTACAGAAGACAATGGCAAATCAACTGCTGAGTTGAATTAAAAGCAATGTACATGGGCACATGCACATACAAATCCACCTCCATACAAAAGGATAGCTGCAATTACTTGAAATTATAAAAGGACGCATTGCTACTTTACCACAAAGTTGGAATTTACTCAAAATATAGCTTTCTTATGCATTTTAAATCATTTCCCATGAATCATCTATTACATACCATGGGTATTGTGGAGGACACTATAGAACTCGCATATGAGCTGACACTCCTAAGTTCATGAATCATCTATTACATACCATGGGTATTGTGGAGGACACTATAGAACTTGCATATGAGCTGACACTCCTAAGTTCACACAATCAGCGATGCAAACAACTGATTGTAATAGTGCCCATTAAAGTAGGAAGCAATATTCAGTTTTCATGAAGAACAAGACACTTCGTGACCCATCATTTGTAATTGAGAAAATAAACTCCACCTGGAACATGCCAAAGTCTATTGCTTACGAGGAATGAATGGGTAACTTCTATCCATCACCTCAAGCTCATCAAAATTTAATGGGTAAAAAAAGGCAAGACTCAACCATCCAATGGATACAAAGTTCACACACCAGAGGCATAATGAATCCTGTTTATCACAAGGGGAAAAAAAAACAAACCTCTCCCAAAAATCTAACGTCTATTAACCCAACCATCCAAAGGAGTTGTTAGCACTCAATAGCAAAATATGAATTTCCCATTATCAGGAAAAGTGTCATTTCTCAAAAATATTTTCTCCACACAACTTGTTCGGAAAGAGTTTCATCAATTGATCAACACTTGAAAGGAAAACCTCTCTCTTCTAAGCTGAGAGAGGAGAGGAATGAAGTAAGGAGACAAGATATGATAGATAAATTACCTGTCGTCTAAGAGAACCTGAGAGACTGAATGTGCCAGATGACTCATCATCTGTAGTTAAAGACAGCATAATAGTACTTGTCAAACAATAACGAGTTATTCCTTCCTCCTGTTGCCCCACCTAACCAACAAAAAAAAGTTGCAGGCATAGGAGAATAATGAGCAATACGGTTACATATAAAGAAATTTTGGAAAGAACACGAAGGAAGGTGGGGCATCTCATGTATTCTAGCCCCTGCTAGGAGCTTACCTCAATAACATGAATGGCATCCCATGCTCCCTCTTGCAGATAACCCCTTCTGCCATGCCCAGTCTTTGAGCCATCTTAATCCTCAAAGTAGTGGCAATCCGGTCAGAGACATTAAACTTTGTTTTCTGAGTGCTAATTTAGGAAGAAATGCTCACCTTTCTTAATCAAAAAGCATGCCACCAAACCTTCATTATCATCTTCCCACATGTAAACAGATGAGATGCCACCTTCATAATACCTACCAGCTTACTAGTTGATCAGACTGCTAAACCTTTTGGCAGCATTGAATATATAACAGACACAGAAAAAACTTCACTGGGAAAAGTAGGAGCATCCATTTGAAAAACATTTGAGTGAAAAGGAAAGAGCACATATTTTTATTCCAAGATCAAACAATGAAAACTGGCAACAGTCAGAAAAGGCATATATAGGATTTTCCTCTACACTAAATTATTGTGTTAACTACAAAATCGATTGAAAAAGAACAAGTCAAAAGAAGTTCTATAGTTAGAAACTCTTCTATATGAAAATTGCAACTGGAAAAAACAAAAAATTAACTAAAGACGAGGTAAGTAAAGGACCTCACTGGTCACGATAGACGGAAAAGACTTCATTTGCTTCCAATTCCAGTTTCCTCAACGCTATAGATGGATAGAGTGCATCTTCCAGCGGAGGATGATATTTATTTGACCAAGGTGATCTACAAGAAGAAAAGCGAAACTGATCGAAACTTAAGGTTGATTTCAATTCGAGAACACAAATACATACACAAGCATAAGCATGGATCACAAACACACCCCAAAAGAATCAATGCCCTGTGATGCGATACAACTTGAAATTATGGCCCTATAACATGGGAAAACATATGCCATACAAATGACACCAGCAAAACCAGTACCAACTTCACAAGTATACTTAAATATCAGCAAAATAAACTACATACACGCGCGCGCATGGTGTAAACCATAAAGTATATATGTGCAAAAGTTACGGTCATGCAAATTGCAAAGCACTAGTGCGTAATAATTGCTTCTTTTGTTAAAAATCCAACAGTGCTTTCCATGATTTCCAGCAACAGAAGTCCTTGAAGCAGCAAATATTCACAAATCCTATACACACATCTATGAATTCATGAAAGATCATCTCTAAAACGACAACATAATCAGTTAAGGTTACCTCCTCTTAGGCATATTACATTATTAATCTATCCTGGTACAATTATAAGAATGGTAAAGTGCTTACCTGTAAGAGTCAGCATCTCTGTTGTATTCACACAATATGAACTCCTTTCCACTGTCCACATCACATAACACCTGCTTCCAAAAGTTTCATGCCTTAATATATTTGAGATTATACAAACACATTACAAGTACAGAACATAATCTCTGTACTCATTGCAGATTGTGTATATAGTGTTTCTCAATAGAAAACCAAACACCATACTTAAAGCACTATAAATAGTAAAACTAATTCATATCATTGTCTTTTTGAGGTATGGAGAGTCCTAAGTTTGTATCACCAGAACATACTCTCCAAGAACACGAAGTAAATCATTCATTGAAGGAAATAGATAAGAATTCAAATTTATCATTTCTTAGAGTGTCTATAAACTGAAAAGGAGTGAAATTGGAGGTTTCAATCCTCAATATTTCTCAGGAAGACAACTATAGTTTTGAGACTGAATGCAATCTTCCAATTGGACTATTTTTTTTTTTCCATGTTAAGATCCAGTATAAGAAAATGGATCCAATTCTGTACGATTTTTTTCCAAAATCAAGATTTCACAAATGAAAATTCTTTCTGCCAACTTCATTTTACCTTCTTAGTTAAACTGAATTAATAGTTTTCATAAAATTTTTCCTTCTCCAAATTTCTACGCATATTAGCTCTCCTTTCTTCTGAACTTACACGAGCACATTAAAGCAGTTTCAAAATTTTCCACCAAGTCCTATCTTCTTCACATTTTCTCCATTTTCTCAGCAACCAAACAAACATAAATAATGACAAAACCTAAATGAAAAAAGACAAATAGAAAACAATTGAACCAAACATACAGCCTAGGCACCAATTAACAGACCATATCCCCAACAAAAAAAAAATGTAGTTTAAAAATGTAAAAAAAAAAAATACCTGGAGCGGCTGATCGACTTGAGAGAGGAGATCGGAGGAGTGGTGAGGAAGGAGGCTGAGGAGAGCGGAAAGAGCGGTCTCCGTTTGCCTTGGATGGATTCTTCTCAACAATCCCATGGCTGCCTCCATAACTTTCCGTTCGTTTCCTTTCTTTTCCTTTTGCAATAAAAACAAAAGGAGGGATTCAATTTCCTTCCAAAATCAAAAACAAAAAAGGAGATGAAAGAGGCGCGTTGTTTGATCCGAGTTTCCCTCGCGGGAACCGCTACTGCATTAATGAAGCCCCCACCCCCTTCTTCTGTATTTCTAATTTTCCATTTAGTTTATTTTCTGCTGCTTCGCGGTACAGATTGTAATGCTGTGACATAATGATTTGATTTGATTTTTTTTTTTTGTTTTTGGTTTTTCCTTCTTTATTGGTATATTTGTTTTTATTTTTATTTTTATTTTTATTTTTTCTTTTCTGAAAAGGAGGGGAAAAACTAAAATTGTATTTCGGCCTATCTATTATGAGCTACGGAACAAGCTATTTTTATTGTGATTTTTCCTTTCGATTAAAAGAGTTTTTACTAATTTAATGAATTAAGAAAAGAGCTATTCTATTGTATAGTCCGCAGTATTATTTCAATCCATTAAGGTTTTTTTATGAATTTGAAAAAAATTGTAAAAGTAAAATTCTCTTTTGAAATACAACATTAATAAAATAATTTATTTTTCTTAAAAGGCGAAGGAAATTCAAAAATGAAAACTTAATATCATAACAACTAGAGCACAACTTTTTCAAATTTCGAATGATAGACTGTGATCATTGTGACTTGAGTTACAAAAATCTTTTCTATTTGTTTCTTTTTCCACTCCATGTGTTTTTTTGTGGTGGGTCATCATATCATAGTAATAATTTGCATAGCAAGATAATTTGAATAATTTTGAGTGGTCATGAGTTGCGGTGCATGTTACCAATGGGGACCTTTCTAACCTCTCGTTCCTGCTTTTGCCACATCTATGGATACATTGAGAAGTTGATTTGAAGAAACGACAATCAAATGCTCAACCAAAAATAAGTTGTACTTTTGGGTTTGAGTTTTTTCAGGTATTTTATAGTTACTTCATCTAGTTAGAAAAGTTCATCGCTGCTCTCAAAATTTTTTTTTGGTTAAACGCTTTAATTTATAAAATTATTTTATTAAATATCATAATTATTTGTCAATAGAACGTATTTATCGTTTAGCGAATTTCCATTTGCTAAACTTGGGCCCACTTGCAGCCCATACGAGTGGATCATATGATATGACCGTTAAGCCTAAATTGGTATAGTTTCTTTTCATTTTTTCTTTCAAGAAATCTTTGCTTTAAATATGCAAAGTTAGACCCAATTAGGTATAAAATTAGGTGCCACAATGGTGGGACCTAATCGAAATGTCTTACAAAATGATAAGTAGATTTATGCCATGTTATGTAGTTGATTCATTATTATTATTATTTTTTTTTTTGCCATTTTTCATTTTCCTTTTTCAAATGCTCAAGTTAAATTTTAAATTAAAAAAAATTATCAACTTTCTATCTGATCAAATTTTCGACCTCCTGCATTAGTCCTCGTCTTGCAAACATAATTGCAATCGTAATCAGGCACGTTGAGGATGTCAAATAAATTTTTCTGTCCTTGACAGCTTGCAGAGTCAAAATAGTGAACCTGAAGCACCCAAGATCAAATTTTGAAACATGATTTTGACTAATTTAATATTTGAGGCTAGTATAACAGTACACCTTCAACCAGAATCCAAATAAGTAAGACGCTGGTTTGAGGCAGCTAACCATCCTTCACGAATTTTACTTTGTTTGCTCCCCTTTCCAGCAATATGTACTTTGATATAATACTCCGTACATTTTGTTAAATTTGATAGTTTTTTATGACTTTTTTTTTTAGACAATACATTTATCATTTGTTTGTAACGAATGAATTTATGAAATTCATTTATAAATTCAAATTTTTATATTTGGTGTGACAAGAAAAATGAAGAATTCAATTCTACAAATTTAATTTTATAGACTTGAATATAATTAAACCAAATTTCAGTCAAAAAAAAAAAAACCAAATTATACAAAAATAAAGTGGAATTTCCAAATGAATTCTACAAACTTAAACAACCAAAAAATTTATTACAAAACTCTTCATGCTCCTAACCTTCTAAAATTATTATATTAAGAGTATTTTAGTAATGAAAAATTCATTTATAAAATGCATTCTAGATTTTGAATCTATTTATACCAATCAGAATATTAAAAAATTAAAATAACATTAATTATTTTATTCCAACTTTACCTTGGACTTTTCACAAAAATAATGCTCTTCATAAAATTATTTCCCAATCTTAAGCCATTTAAAATTATTTATCAATCTAATGTTCGTCTTGACATAGAGAGAGAGTGTTGCACTAAAACCACCAATTGAGTTGGTGGTTTCAATGCAATAGAAAAAGTAACTCGTACTAACAAGCAGCCAACAAAAAATAGTTATATGAATAAACAATAATTTTTATTTTGTATTGAGACCATCAATCTAATTGGTGGTTTCAATACAAAATGAAAATTTTAAGTTGTCAATTTGCTTTTTCACTAAAACACACAATTCGTTTGGTGGTTTTAGTGCAACTATAGGATGCGACAATTAGTCAGCAAAAAGTACATAGGAAAATAGTGTGTTGTTAAGAGTCCACTAAATTAATTAGTGGTTTTAATAAAAAAATAATTGTCTACTCAAAATATTTTTTCATCAAAACACGCGTATGATCTAGTGGTTTTTGTGGTTGTTGTGGGCTAGAAAATGTCAGATGAGTCTTTTGCTCGGGTACCATCATCATCTCAAAGAAATCATTAAATGAGTGTCTAGCATGAGATGTAAATTCATCACGTGTGCCGAAATACACCACAGAAGTATTGAAAGCAGGTACTGTATATCAAAACGACGTTGCGTCGCCTATTTTGGAAAAAGAAGTATGGGTTTACTAGGTTGCCATCATCGGAGTGTAATGAATGCAACGGCATTTCTAATGCTGCAGATGGCACACTCCATTTAGGTTGTGGTGCAAAAGATAATGTGTTGGCATATTAGCGCGATGGAGGGGTAGGTTGAAGCATAGGATGAGTTTCGGTATGAATTTCTTCATTCATTGCACTGAATAGGCTAAATAATCTTCGACGGAATGATGGATTTCTACATGTTGGTGATGTTGAACTGTGATATATATATATTGGAGGCCATTCACATGTATTAAAAAAATACTATGCAAATAAGAGCAAAATTTATTATTCAATTAGATTAAGAAATTATAAGATAAGATAAAAAGATATTGAATAATTACCACAGCTCTAATTTTTGCACCTTGAAATGAAATCCAACGTCTAGTTCGTTGCACATATCAAATGTATTGCACCAAAACCACCAGATTATATGTTTGTTTTGGTGAAAAAATATTTGAGTGAATAAGTATTTTTTTATTGAAACCACTAATTAATCTGGTGGACCATTAATAAAATACTATTTCGCCATGTACTTTTTGCTTGTAAGTGGTCACTTCCCATAGTTGCACTAAAACCACCAAACGAATTGTGTGTTTTAGTGAAAAGGCAAATTGACAACTTAAAATTTTCATTTTGTATTGAAACCACCAATTAGATTGGTGGTCTCAATACAAAATAAAGATTATTGTTTATTCATATAACTACTTTTTGCTGACTGCTTGTCAATATGAGTTACTTTCTCTGTTGCATTAAAACCACCTACCAACTCATTTGGTGGTTTTAGTGCAACACCCTCACTTTATATCAGGACAAACATTGGATTGGTAAATAGTTTTGAAATGACATTAGATTGGGAATAATTTTATGGAGAACAATATTTTTGTCAAAAGCCCCTTACCTTGTTTGGATATTTACACTGAATTTTAACTCAATCAAACAAGCATTAATTGAGTAATTTAACCCTTACTTTTTTTTTTCTAAAATTAAGATAATTCAATTTTTTTTTTAATTCTTGTAAAAGTTCAAAAACGGTCAAATTTAACTGTGTAGATCCCAATAGGCAAATATCCAGGGTGGGTGAATTGATATTTTAAAAAATTAATCCTTTTTAAGAATATAACAATCACAGCAGAAGCAATAAATATACCAACTTAAATTAGATAATAATAATGCATAAAGCAGTTAAAACATTCAATTTGATTTATCATAAAGATTAGAACAAATAGCAGAATCAATTACTGAATATAGCTCACTGAAATTAGTCTGCAGAGATACTGCAATTCAATAACTAAGTTAAGCAATCTCAAAAGTCAAATAAATTCAGTACAGCACAAACAACAGAGTTGATTCATCAAGCATAAATAGATAATCAAGTGAGTGTGTGAGAATATAATAATCAAGAGATGAAAGAGGAGAAAACAACGCAATCAATTTTATAGTGGTTTGGCTCTTATCATGCCTACATCCACTCCTCAAGAAGCTCTCTTGAGACTCTCCACTATCATACTCTTTTCAAGGGCAAAAGCAAGGGCAAAAGCAAAGTCAAATATAATGACATAGTTCAACACCTAGAACTAACCTTTCTAGTTTTTGGCAAAGAACTAGATAAAAACTTAACCCCGTTAGTTGTTATCAAGAATTAGAAAACTTACAAGACTTGTTCTTACTCAAAGAGAGGTGCTTGATTACTCAAATAACACAAGCTTTATTCTCGCAAGATTTTTTCATTTTTGTTTTTCCTCTACTCTTAACAAAAACCTATAATAGAAAGAGAGTTATGCCCATTTAAGCTTAGGAAAGAGATTTTAAAATATTTTTCAATTCAGTTTTGAAAATCTCTCTCAAAATATGATTCATCTTCTTCTCTTAGAAATAATGCATTTGAAGCATAAAGAAGAAGAATAAGATGAAGGCTTATGATGAGAGTTTTAGAAATTTAAAAGAGTAAACACAAATTTTCTCTCATAAAAATCAATTTTCTCTTCTCTTTTAAAAAATCATGAAAGCAAGAGGAAGAGAGATGAGAGGATTTAAATAATAAAATCCAAGAATAATTTTTCACTCTCATGATAGATCAAGTATTCTGCCATCCTTTTATACCCATAAAAACTATTCTTCCCATTAGAGAGATAAAGTTAACGTCAGAGAGAAAGAGAGGAAGAAATAAAGTGGCGACAAAGTTTTAGCTTGGAAAATGGAAAGATATGGATTGTAGTCCTTTTTATAGAAATTGGATCTTTTCAAATTTAAAAGCCCAAGGAATTTTAAGATCTTATTTTCCCACTAAACCTCTTTAACAAAGAGAAAACATTTTTAAATTATGAAAGATGAGATTTGAAATATATTTTTTCCTCTTAAAATTTCAAGAAATATTATTTTAACAAAAATATCTTCTTTAAGTAGATTATTCAAAAAGGCTAGAAAAATAATTTTGGTTTTAGCTAGAATAGGCATAATTTATCTTTCAATTTCAACAAGATGAACTAAACTCAACTAATTTGGCTAATTTACAAATTGCATTGTCTTCAAGTAGCCCTGTTAATCTTCATTTGGAAAGCCTTGAAACTTTAATTCAATGAGATCTTCTCGATTTAATTTCTGCAAAAGACTTCTAAGAAAAATACTATATAATAAATTATTTCAATTTATTATTATTTTTTATCATCAAAATTAGAGGTTGTAAAAGCCCATGAGCCAACAAACTGTACAAACAAAGAAAGTATATCTTATGATTTTTTCCCATTCTTCTTCCCTCTTCTTAACCAACACGATTTAACAAACATTGAAGTTGAATAGGAATATCAAAATCAAACCAAAGTGCAATTAATATTAGAGAAAATTACTATTTACTCTCTTCAAATTAATATTTTTTTGTGATTATTTTCTATAGTTTTATATTAAATATTGTCTTACAAATTTAATTCACATTTTTTATTTATATAATACATTAAAATAAAAAATAATATATTCATCTTAAAAATTATATATCTATACACATACATTATACATCATAATAAACAAAACAATTATACTCTTAATGTCAAATAATAGCTATCAAAATTTTATCAAATACAAACATCCATTAACTAACCATTGTCGCTATCAGCAACTATCAATACCCGCTATCATTAATTAGCTGGTGTGACAGCTAAACCAAACAGGTCCTTAGTCTCCCATTTATATATTTCGTATGACTAGGAGACTAACAATTCTTTTGGAACAAATGAATCATGATTGTAGAAATCATTTACAAATGAATTTGTTATGTTTGGTATGTTACAATTTAAAATAAAGAATTTAATTGAATTCCACAAAATTATGTTTAGAATAAATTCTTAAATGAAAATTCATTTGTCTTTATTTCTTATAACACCCTTGACATAATAATTTAACAAAAATAAATAACAAACACCAATTATATTTATTATGTACAATATAATAACTTGTCATTTTTTTATTAAAATCTAAATAATAAATTTCATATAAATAAGTATACTAATATTTCATGCTAATTAATTAATTGTATAAGTAGTAACATTCATCATAATAATTATTTTTAATGGATGTAATAATTTTGTTGATTTAAGTAATTAATTTGGAAAAAAAAAAAGAATGTTACTATTGTTTAGTTTTTATAGTTTCATAGTAATAATAACTAACATTATTACTAGACTTGAAAAAAATGTCATTACTGGACTTAAAAAAAAGTTTGGCATTTTCCAAAAAGAAAAGGAAAAAAAATATAAATTAATATCATTATTGGATTAGAAAAAAATAACGTTTGTTATAGTTTGAAAATTTCCAAAAAAAGAAAAAATAAATAGAAAGGAAAAAAAAAAGTAAAAATAGTTGAGCTTATAGTGAAGGTAATTTTGTCAATAAACATTTTATGGGCAATTTTGTAAAATTCATTTACAAAATTCCATCAATTTTAGTAAAATTTGAATTAGGCATACCCAATTCCATAGAATTCAATTCGTAGAATTTAAATCTAAATTTTTTTTTTTTCCATTCCAAACACAAATTTTGGATTCCAAATGAATTCCACAAATCGAACGCCTCTAAATAATAATTTGAATATTAAGCAAAATGGCTCTATTTTATAATCCACTATAAATCTTCATCATTTTTGTTTGTCTTAGAATCAGCAATAAACATTTAATGTTTACAATAGCAACATATTTCATCTCCTTCTCCAACGTCATAAATTAGTGCATAACATAAAGCACAATTACAGAGACACTGTCAGCTAAAACGGATAAAAGAGTTGATTTTACATCTATAAAACAACATTCTTAGCTACATGGCTAGGTAAGGAGTACAAATCACTACTACAGTAGAAATAAACCTGATTGACAAAACGCATGCAACTGAATCTCCATGAATCGAACACTTGAATTCTCTAGTTGACAAGTCCATGAGCCTTTCATCTTCGCATTTCCAGTTTAGCACGACGTTCCCCATAAGATGCTAGCAGAAGTTCAAGCATTAGTGAGTTATGCAGAAACCCTAATATCAGACAGTGGAAGAATTTTCTTGATATGCAAGTCAATTGCCAATATATATTGGAATCATATCTTTCTCTCTCAAAAATAGTAACTAAACTTGTTGGCAACCAGCTAAAATATCGAAACAGTAAAGAGAAATTAATTCATGTGTGACTGTCTGTTTTGAAAGATTACTCCCATTCAGTGCCTGTGACAGATGCAATTGGGTTAGGGTTAAGACTTACGCTCAGTTGGCCTCAACATGAGAGGAATATGAGAGGCTTTCTTTTTGACTGTTCCATTATTGAATGAGCTCCTATCTGCAAAGTCGGAAGTATAGTCTAAGTATCAAATAACTCGGATGCTATAGCTCCAAAAGAGATACTGAAAGAATTATCTTCCGCACCATTTGAGAAAGGCAAACAGCTAAGTAAAGCTTCATGAAAGATGGCAGCTTGGAGTTGGTAAAGTTGACATTCATTCTCCAAGTGAGTACGCAAAGCTTGGCCAGCATCTATTAAAAATGAAGCCAAAAATTAAAAGAACTATTTTGGAATTGGCAACTGAATTTGACAACAAATTTAGCTAGCACGTTGGAAAAAAAGGATTATGAGCTCAAGTGCGTGACTTGTCTCAACATCTAACCACAGATCACAAAATTCTAGTACTAAGCTGTAAATTCAAGAGACATGATTTACTTCATCTCAATTCCTTCCCAGTAATTTTCCCATTGAGATGAAGTCCTACAGCAGAGACTTTAAAGACAGTCATATGACTCAACATTATTGCATGAAATGGCTGCTCTTAAGACTTCAACATTATTGATCCAAAGCCCAAGCCTTTAATCGTTGCACCAAAAATAGCCCCTGATATGCCTAATGTCAACAGTCAGTCATTAAACAGAACAATCATCCATATTGTATCAGTATTCCTGTTTTGCAGAAATACCTTCAGACACTAGGAAATTATGGTCCATATTTTCTCCTGAGTGGGAATAGAAGATTACATGTTAATCCTAATCACAGAACAGCCTAAGACAAAACCAATAGAGTACCAAAGTTAAGCATATTTGGCAAATATTAAAACAATGTTTGCATTAATTTACTTTTCATGTTACTACTACCTGTTGAACATGTAAACCTGAGGTCTTCAAATTCACAGGAATGTAGAACCAGTGGAATTTCTGGAGCCATGGGATATTGGGGTTTCCTTGGTGTCCTATCAGCATCCAACAACAAATCTATTACCTGTGCATTTGGATGCTTAAAATCAGTTCCTTTTATATCACACAATCAATTTGTTCAAGCAGAGGAATAATGTACAATGCAGTCATTCTTTAAACTATCTAAATGATGCACCTCGTGGACCTCTTAAACAAATCTTAATAGTTCTTTTTCCTACATTTCCTAATGTGAAAGAACTCAAACTTCAAGAATCCCTTAAGTTTATCAACAAAAGCAACAAGCATATTTCTAGCTCACCTAGAGGATCATCATGCTTCCTACTGTCTACAAACAAGCAGGGTAAGTTGCATCCAAATGGTCCTCACCTGAAAATTGCCATAAAAGAGCTATCATGTTCGTAAAAACTTCTGTGCATGGCGGGAGAATTGTAAACTATATGGATGGTTCAGAAAACAAGTAAAATGATGCATTTCATGGGATTATTTTTTAGTAATTTTGTTCTTTGCTTTTCTACATGTACTCAAGGTGTCTCAAGCTCATATTTTAGTTATTCATGGACATCTTAACCAAAGAAAATGTAAACTAGAGGCTACATGCTATACATCTGTGTGCAGAATTTGTGTCTAAAGGAGTGAAACTATAAAAAGATTAAATAATTTAGTCACAAGGATAACTAGTACGTACATCAGGGGATTCAAGACCTTGGCCAACCATGAATAGAACAGCAACCATACACCGGACTTGATGCCACAGGAAAGCACTACCTCTGATTTTTATTTCACAAAGTTGATTGCCTTCAAACCTGTAGATGAAATAAACCTGGGTTGCATAAGATTCCATCAAGCAATCTCAGAATCAGATGGTTTTCTTGTGATACGTGGAAATTTGAACTGAATCAAATGAGTCCATCAATTAGTTCATCTCAATATTCTCTTCATCCATCCAACAAACCTATCTATTGTTGATAATAATAGACAGCACCAAGTATTTAATATGAAATCTGAGAAATAATCACATAGTTTACAGTTTGTAAATGTTGTATGCTCCCCATTTGCTCTTGTCTTTATTTTTATTTTTTGCTTAGTTATTCCACCTTTTCTTCTGATTTTTGAATCCAAAGATCTCACAAGCCAATCAATCAATTTATCACTTGATAACAAACCAAAACATTGACGATTGTTACAACCAAGAATGCATTACGCCTACTTAATACGACAACTGCCAATCTCCACTGGACACGATAAACATTTTGAAACAGAAGGCCAATTTGTTTTTATACATGAACATGAAGCCTCATTATCATAACGTATGCCTAGACCAGCTAACTTCAAGGCCCCTGCCCCACCAATGGCAACAAGGAGATAAATGATATTGAGAATGAACAAATTCTGATACCTCATATTGCAAGGTAAAATTTCAAATGAGGTTATATGCCGCCTGTAATTGTGCACATTCGCTGCATCCATCTTACAGAAGTTTCTAAAGTCATGCTCGCCTATAAATTTCTTACTTGCACTCTCCATAGCCTGGTAAAACACATAACAATGAAAGATGTTGCTAAAAAGTGAGAAATGTAGAAACAGATTTGTCAAATGCTATAAACTTCATGGAAAAACAGAGCAGCATACCAAGAGATTCAAATTGTCACCCCAAAAGAAATATTTATACTCCCTGCTCAGACAACTAAACCTGTGGTATAATCAAAACAGATGATTATGATAACACACACAAAGGAGTTAGAAACTTGAAGCTAACAATTTATAGAGCCAGTTTGGAGAACCTTGCATTAAAATCATTTGGAACTGGACACCAGCCTAAAATTCGGATATCGTTTGGAAGGACTCGGTTCAGTACTCTCACATAATCAATTTCTTCTTCTTGAAAAGAAAAAGGATAAATAATAATAAGCATAACATTTATGAGTTAAGTCCAAAAACTTGGATCAATTCAATTCATTTTTCACCTGAGAAAATGCCTCGTCAGCACAAATCATAATCCCAACAAAACTAACTCCAGTACAGTAATCAAGTATTCAAGTTGAGTTAAGCCAAAGTTTATTTACAGTTAAATTGAGCTCAAAACAAGCTTAAGCTTAAAATTGAGCTTAAACAATTTTTATGGATGACTTCACATTTTTCAAGCAGGCTCAAGTTTGTTCATGAGAACAATCTAAGAAACAATAATTTTTTCCATATATGAAACATGAATGCAAAGTGTAGTTTTCAATAACATTGCTACCAAATTAATTATGCTAAAATCCTTTTCAAGTTGTCCCCCCTGACTTTTCAAGCTGAGTATAGAGATGTTCAAGTTTGTTCATTAAAGTAATCAAGACTAATTGTGGATCAAGTTTGGTTAATTGTGGATCCAGTTTGGTTAAGTTCAACACACTCAAATGAACACTTTAGTGGGCACAACTTAAGCTAATCACATGATTATGTCACAAGAAATCCAGTTCTCCTTTCGCCGCATACTACAGGCCAAACGTGCACCCTGTATCAAATTAAAAACTGATATCATTGATCTACACTCTCATATTTCATTCCTTCTACAACATATTTAGAAATTTAAAAAATCAGGTAACACATGAACACATGACAGGATTTCTAAACCACGAAATCAAATTTGCCGCCTCGAAAAGAGGATTTGTTATTACAGGATATGAGTCTATGAGTGAATTTTCATTGAACTATTTGAACATGTAAATTCCATGTTTAACAAATATTACAAATAGCTAATGCTCAAATCCATTTAAAAATTCCCAGAACAGGATAATGTGGCTGACCATTATGTTCTTCTGATTCCCCTGAAAATTTGTCGACTGCACCCACATTTTTGAGTTTGGATCGTAAAAACAAAGCAATCACCTACATTAGACATTTTCCATGCTGTCAATTTTCAAGTTTTTTTCTTTTTAATCCTTCTGGGGCTATGCTCACCGTTTAACTATGTTAACAGAGTAAAATACAAAGAAATTTTTTGTCAAAAAAAAAAAAAAAAAAAAAATCATAGACTAAAAAATAAAAAATTGTGAAGCCACAGAAAGATTTTTTGTCTTTTTCCCTTTTCTAAGTGCAAACAAGTTTTTCAATGGGGCAAACCTACTCCATAATCATGCTTACTTGCCCAACAGCAGAAACTCCTTTATCTGTTCTGCCACATCGTGAGTATTGTATCTCCTTCTTTTCACCAATTAAAAGCCTTGTCCTTTCAAGAGCTTTGAAAATCTCAGACTGTAAGAGATGTCAAATTGTAGAAAAGAAAAACACATGTTATATTTACTCAGTGAAAATTACTTTACAAAACCATCATTTCGCTGATTTTGTTGTCAAAGGAGTATCTGCTAGTCAGCCAAGCATTTGTGAAATAACATAATAAAAGGAAGAAAAAGTAAAAAAGTACCAAAATTCACACCTCAACAGTTGGATCCATTTGTCCCTCTGAAGAAAAACCATAAAACCTGTAATACAGCAAATATCATTACAAATTCTTCATTTTTCTACTGTCCATTGTAAAAAGTGCATGGATTCTTCTAATTTGTAAACACAACTGTATCAAAAAGGTAAGAATTTCATGTAAACATTAAAGCAGATTTAAGAAATAACAAAGAAATACTTATCAAACAAACCCTACACATCTACAGCTTTCAGGATTAAATCTAAGCATGTGGAATATCTTGTTCACATATGAATTTTTCCCACATTTATATATCATATAAATGGTAAGAAAAAGTAAGACCACAGACAGCTGCATATTTAACAAAATGAAATTCAGGTCCACATTAAAGTTTCAATTTATCCTTAACCAGGTGAGAAGAGAGTACAGTTTAAAAGCATATATAAATCGATCAATCTAGGAATGAAGCTAGATGAAGACCTTTGACCAAAATACATGACTTTTAGAGCAACGTATCTTCTCATATGGTGATTTATGGTCCTTGTGTGATAACCTGTACCTATACTTCACAATCCAGAAAACTTGCTCATCAAATGGAATTTGGGAGCAAACATGAATACAGGAGAGTACAAAAAATAAAATTCAATACAGCACATACAGTAACACAAACACTTCCTATATATATTTCTATTTCTACTGCTATTTTTTTCTTATATTTGACTTTTTCTACATGTATAAGTTAGAATAATTGATTCAACCTTAATCCCAATTTAGTTGGGTTAAGTTACATAGATCACCTCCTTCACATGAGTTTACACTGGCAACAAAATTTAGAGTGAAGAAATTTGTAAATTCCATGTCAGATAAAAGATGGACACACAATACAGAGACAGTAAGGCTATTCAAGGTAAAATGAACAAAGTGGCAGAAGTGACCACTGTCAAGATTATAAACGAGTCTAGATACCAATATTTGCAATAATCAATTAGTTCTCTTTTATTGTAATACTTTTTACATATGCAACATTCTTCCACAATGTCATAACAAAATTCAATTCTTTTTTCACCATAAGAGAGTGATACTTCAATTATAGAAAAGAATTAAGATTTAAAAGTAACACAAATTCAAAGAGACAGCAATAGCATCAGAACTAAAAGAAAAAATCAATGATGCAAGGCAAAACGCATTAGAAATTCTAAAGTTTTTGACAACTGGCAAGAATTTTCTGTTCAATGAATGACTTCAATTAGCAAACTCATTTGCTTATTAGCATTTTAAATTCATGATGAAATCATCAATAACCTTAAGGATCTGCCTTAGAAAATGTTTATCATGCTTCCTTAGGACATTAATTTATACTTCACATGGACTTGGGAATTTCAATCCATTATTGACTTCTTGACGCAGGGGAGAATATAGAGCAATTAATTCTCAATAATTAGGCTAGAATAGGATGATTTGGTTGGAACAAAATAGCATATTGGTTTCAAAGAAACCCTTAGAATTAAAATTCTAAATTCATAGATAAAAAACAATACCTAAAACTAATTGTTGTGTCCTATTTATATTAGTTAGGACAAATCCTAATTCTA
>NW_028322553.1:0-19002 GCF_041381405.1 Jatropha curcas | reverse complement strand
AGCTTTCCTAAATGGAAGTCTTGATGAATGCATCTATATGAAGCAACCAGAAGGTTTCATAAACAATGGACAAGAAAATTTGCTTTGCAAATTGAATAGGTCCATTTATGGGCTTAAACAAGCATCTAGGTCATGGAATACTTGTTTTGACCAGGCGATCAAAAGTTTTGGCTTTGATCAGTGTCATGATGAGTCTTGTGTGTATAAGAAATGGAATGGTAGTAAGGTTGTTTTTCTGGTACTATATGTGGATGATATTCTGCTTATAGGGAATTGTGTAGGTATGTTGAATTCTGTCAAAGATTGGCTATCCCAACGTTTTGATATGAAGGATTTGGGAGAGGCTGCTCATTGTGAATACTCAAATTTTGAGGCTCAAAAAGCCTGTTGGTTGACTTTGCTACAGTAAATTTGACTGTGCTACAATGAATTTGCTACAGCAAATTTAATTGTGCTACAGTGCATTTGCTACAGTAAATTGACTTTTCCTGGACTGCAAACAGTCCGGCCGGACCGGAGGCCATTTCGGAAGTTCACCGGAAATATATCAATATGGTACTTGAAACGTCCGGAATTTTACGAGGATCGCGAAACAGGTCCCGGAATATTTTTCGGAGGTCCGAAACTCCCAAAACAGCTCACGAAGCGACACACGGTGGCCGCACCGGCCACGGCGGCGCCAGCCCCCACCAAGCGCGGGCGGGGCCTGGCGCCCAGCGCGGGCGAGAACCCTCGCCCAGCGTGGGCGGGGCCCCTCGCGCCGCGCGCGGGCGAGGCCCCTCGCGCCGCGCGCGGGCGAGGCCCCTCGCGCCGCGCGGGCGAGGCCCCTCGCGCCGCGCGGGCGAGACCCCTCGCCCCGCGCGGGCGAAACCTCTCGCCTCGCGCGGGCGAGGCCTCCCGCGCGGGCGAGGCCTCCCGCGCCGCGCGAGGGCGAGGCCTCTCGCCCCGCGCGAGCGAGGCCTGTCGCCCCGCGCGCAGGGCCTGGCCCCCCCCCTCGCGCACTGGGCGAGGCCTGCCGCCAGCACACGCGGGGCCTCTCGCCCTGCGCGGGCGGGGCCTGTCGCCCCACCGACAGGGCAGTAGCTACCGCCGAGCCTGGGCGGCAGCTACCGCCCAGATTTTCTGGCGGTGGCTACCGCCATGCACGGCGGCAGCCACCGCCCGGGACCCGAAAATGGCCTATAAATAGGCCATTTTCAGGCTGTTTTTGACACCTCTTGTCTGTATTGACGGACGAAACCCTCTCTCTCTCACGCTCCTTGCGTCTTCTTTACCGCTTTTTTGCATTTAATTTTTTATTGCATTTTTATTGTGATATTTGGACATTAAAATTAAACAAATTAAAATTAATTAATATTTCCTAAGCGAGGAGCTTAATCGGGAGTTAAGAAGCGGTCGTCAATTAAATCAGGTATGTAAACAAAACTCTGCCAATTTAATGTTAGCACTTCATGCATATTTCTCTTCTACTCCTAATAATTCTACAATTGCATAAATGCATCCACGTCATTATTTTTTTTTGGTAAATAAACTGCTTGAATAAAAACAAACATGATTAAGCTTAACGCCCGATTAATTAATAATTGTGGTAGTTAAGCTTAAATCCGACAATATTGGCTAAAAGAACCTAGTTAATTAATAACTACGGTTCAACTGCCTTATTTCGAACAAATCCGGCTTAAGTCCAATTAATCAATAATTGTGACTAAAAGCCTAAATCAACTTTTTTTGGCAAAATGCCTTAAAATCAATCTTTTAATCGACAAATCGTTTAAATGAACCATTTTGGCACAAATGCCTAAATCAATCAATTTTTGGCAAAATGCCTAAACAAAATGCACAAAGCATACACACACTCATGCACAAAGCATACACACTCATGCACAAAGCATACACACTCATGCACAAAGCATACACACTCATGCACAAAGCATACAAACTCATGCATTAAGCATACCCATTCAAAGCCCTTCAAAGAAGGCCTATCGAACTACGTTGACTTTGATCTTCCATTCAAACGGAAGTACGTAGGCACGTTCGGGATTTCACCCCGAGCGGCAAGTCAAAATCACACAAACATTTCATTAATCCATCATTCACCTTGCAAAGCATTCATCCATCGGTTAGTTCATCAGCATGACATAGTCTCGGGATCCACCTCGGGTTCGCAGACTGTGCCTTAAACATTGGGATAATTAATCTAGTAACTAGGTTAATTAAAAATGGAGTCACTTAGGGTTTTTTCCTAGTTTACCCTAAAATAATTAAACAAGGTGGCGACTCACACACTCACGTGCATTTCTTCCTTTAGTCACATGCATTCATATGCCGGTGATATTTTGGGGAGGGGTACACAGTTTGGCGACTTCACTGGGGAATTATGTAATCATTTTGCATAAAGCGGACTACGATTGTTGTGTAAACTAATCCGCCCTTCTTTAGGGTATTATTTTACAATGCTTTGTTTTGCAGGGTATCCTAGCACGAATCAAGTGTTCTTTCTTTAAGAATACTTGATGAGCAAATTTGAACTTAATTGAAAAATTTAATTAAGACATTAAAACTTGTTGATTTATTTGCACGATTGAGAATCTTTTTCTCCATTGCATAAAAAATGAACTTCAAATGAATTTCTTCTCTTCTGTTCAAACTTCTGAGTCTGGATAGCAAGTAGCGCTGATCGGCAGGTCTCTTTGATTATGCCGACGGACAGCCAAAGCGTCCTCCCTGTTACCGCAAACCATCTCTAATCCTTTTGGAGGTGGCCCATGAGTATGCGTACCGTTGGACCCACGCGAAACTCTTTGTTTCACATGTGGTTAGGTATATCCTTACTCAAGGTTCAAGGGTCCCTTAATAAGCCAATTCTCTATTTGTGTCATAGCCTATAGAACCTATCCTTTAGGACTATATGCACCCAATGGTACGAATCATCTCATTAAAATAAATTATGACGTGTTGTTGTGCGCATTCATGACATACCATAAGCATTAAAAAAAAAAAAAAGAGAAGAGAGTGGAGAGACACAAAAATATCCTTCTGTTTGTCAGTCATGCACAGTTGGACAAAGAGTCGGTCTACCTCATATCAGTTACTCTGACACACAATACCGCCCACTATACCCTAATGCCATTACCCTTACGCTTACAGGTACCCCCTGTTCAAGTGCCAGCCACACCTACGGTGCTATCACCTGCTTCACTAGCCTCACCAGTTACACCAGCTTCACCTATAACTTCAACAACCCCACCTGCATCAATGGCATCACTTGCCGATATCCAAAACCTTATTGAACAACTGGAGGCCAGACTGGAGGCCAAAATGGAGGCCAGAATGAATGAGGCATTGACTGCCCAAAGGACCGTCTTGATAGCTGAATTGAGTAATAGTAATAGAAATGGGGCTTCCGCTGGGGGAAGTGAACCTGCTACCTCCAATCAGGGTCCTACTGCTGAACCAACAAACCCTACCCCTAACCTGGATGACATGCCCTCCAGAACTGCTTCTGAGCTGGAAGCTCAGAAAATAAGAGAAAAACTAGAAACCACCAAACAGAAAAACAATGAACCCTTTCCCTCGTTCCTTACGAGGAAAAGGGCCAAGGTCACCCAAATGATCAGCCGACCCTCTGAACAGGAACAAGTTGATATAATAATCAAGAACTTACTGCCTGTCTACCAGTCACAGCTTCAAACACAGTACTTGCCTACGTTCCAATCGCCCATTGCGACTGCAACTAAGGTGGAAGACTTAATCCAAATAGGGCAACTGAAAGAAGACCCGGGAACCTCAAAATACAAGAAACCTAGCCAATCTAGCAAAGTCCATGAAGTGGCAAGCATCACCCACACGACGGATCCTTTACGTGTGGGAAACGTGAGAAACGGCAGTCAATCAAGAAGAACATATACTGATCTCGGCATGCCAATCCTTTTGGTATTCCGAGAAGCTGTCAAAGCAAACTACATCAAGCCTTTGGAAGCAAGGCCACCACCCAACCCCTTACCAAGGAACTACAAAGCTGATGAATACTGTGAGTACCATCAGGGTAACGGGCACAAGACTGAAGCGTGCTGGACGCTTAAGAACCGCATCCAAGACCTGGTAGACAACGGTTCAATCATCCCAAGAAGGAAGCCGAACATTAGCACTAATCCCTTACCAAATCACGGGGTAAATGCTATTGTTTCTGACCAAGGAATTGATCGATCCTTTCGAGCTATTCCTAGAAGTGAGTGACATCCGTGGCCTGGACCTAAATGGCTTATCTGAAGAAGTTGAAGCAATAACTGAACTGGAAGTAGAAGACTTTATGCAGCCTAGTCTCTTTGATGAGGGTGCGGTTATCACAGGAAATAATGGGGATCAAGACCTGCCGAGCCTGATCAAGCCGAACGAAGGACCTTTCACCAACTGGTACGCCGAGGAGGAACACGCTGCTAATGAACCCCCTCCCGAGTCAAACCTAGAGTCAGAGTCTGTAATCAAGTCCTGTACTGAGTCTGAGTCTGACCCCGAGTCTAAAACCGAGTCAGAGTCCAGTTCCAGTTCTGAGTCGTTAGTGTCGGATCTAGAAGATCCAGATTTCAAATTCGATGTAACTTTTGAAGACAATTCTCTCATAATCAATAAAGGCTTGCAAATTCTTGACTACCCCGCGTGTCTATCTTTCCAAGCATTTCCAAGCAAAAATAATGAAAAAGAAATAAATGAAATAAAAAATGAAAAAAAAATAATAATTGGCAAAGAAGAAAATGAACATACATACATTGCATCTGACTGTGTGAACAGGGAACAGATCAGTGAATGCTTAAAGAAGTTTGTGGAAGGCAAGTGACATCACGGGAATTGACCCGGCAATAGTGGTGCACAAGATTCCAGTATACCCTGAGACTAAGCCAGTAAAACAGAAGCTAAGAAGGCTGAAGACAGAATGGTCCTTGAAAATCAAGGAGGAAGTAGCCAAGCAACTGGAGAACAGGTTCATAGAACCCATTGCCTACCCGACATGGTTAGCAAACATTGTACCGGTGCCGAAGAAAGATGGCAAAGTCAGAATGTGTGTAGACTACCGGGATTTGAATAAAGCATGTCCGAAGGACGACTTCCCCCTGCCGCATATTGACTTGTTGGTAGACCGAATGGCGGGACACGAGATGGTCTCCTTGACCGATCTTGCTGTTGGATATAACCAAATAATGATGCATTTTCCAGACAAAGAGAAGACGGCATTCATCACGGAATGGGGAACCTACTGCTACAGGGTCATGCCTTTTGGGCTCAAAAATGCCGGGGCAACCTATCAAAGAATGGCAACGACCATCTTCCATGACATGATTCACAAAGAAGTAGAAGTGTATGTCGACGATATGGTCATTAAGTCAAAAACAGATGACAAACATGCAACCGCACTTGAGAAGTTCTTCCTTAGACTTCGAAAGTACAATTTGAAGCTCAACCCGGCAAAATGCCTATTCGGAGCTACATCCGGTGTATTTCTAGGGCATATGGTCAGCCAGAGGGGCATAGAGATTGACCCTTCAAAAGCCAAAGCCATTTTGGGAATGCCAGCACCAAGGACGGAAAAAGAAGTTCGGGGTTTCTTAGGAAGGCTACAGTACATCGGCCGATTCATCAACCAATTGGCCGATACTTGTGGACCGATTTTCAAATTGCTCAGAAAAGGAGTGGCCGTCAAATGGAATGAGGATTGTCAGAAAGCTTTCGACCAAGTCAAACAGTATCTGTTATCCCCACCAGTTTTACAGCCACCAAGGCTAGGAAAGCCTTTGCTGCTGTACTTATCAGTGACAGAAGAAGCGATGGGTGCAATGCTAGCTCAACAAGCAGAAGATACAAGGGTAGAAAATGTCGTGTATTACCTCAGCAAAAGGATGCTAGAATATGAGCTAAAATACAATAAGATAGAGAAATTGTGTCTGGCTCTAGTATGGGCTTGTACAAAGCTGCAGCACTACCTCTCATCTTACACCACAAATGTTGTTTCTGAATCGAACCCCTTGAAATTCCTTATGGAGAGGCCGGTTCTTGATTGTAAGATGGCTAAGTGGGTGTCAGTACTCGCGGCTTATGATTTGAAATTTGTGCAACGGAAAGCGGTGAAAGGCGGAGCCTTGGCCGATCAATTAGCAGAATTACCGATCGAAGACAAAATGCCGGAGGTAGAATTTCCTGATGAAGACTTGTTGAACTTGGAAAGTGAGGTCTGGGAAATGTACTTCGATGGAGCTTCGAACTACCATGGAAACGGGGTTGGAGTCGTATTCAAAACTCCTTGTGGCGAATACATTCCGATTGCAGTCAAATTAGATTTCGACTGCACAAACAATGAAGCCGAGTATGAAGCTTGCATAAAGGGGTTAGAAGCAGCCCTGGAAAAAGAGATAAAGGTCCTCAAGGTTTTCGGAGATTCTAACTTAATAGTCTCCCAAGCTTTAAGGAAATGGAAAATTAAAGAAGAGCGTTTGGTTCCTTACCTACAACGTTTGGACGAATTGGCCCAGCAATTTGAAGATTTATCCTTCCACTACTTACCGCGAGCCAAGAATCAGTTCGCTGATGCTCTGGCTACTCTGGCCTCCATGGTCAACGTGGGAGGAGACCAAGTCATTCGACCTCTCACTGTTCGGCTATAGAAACAGCCAGCACATGTCATGAATTTGGTGGATGACAAGCCCTGGTACTGGGATATACAGATTTATCTTCAGAATGAAACTTACCCGGAGGGATCTACCAAGACTGATCAACGAACATTGAGGCAGTTAGCATCCGGATACTGCCTTACTGGGGGAGTTCTGTATAAGAGGAGTTCGAATGGCCTGCACCTAAGGTGCGTGGACGAGGGAGAAGCTCAAGCCATCATGGGTTCCTTACATAATGGGGAATCTGGCCCGCATATGCACGGGATAGCCTTGGCTCGAAAAATCATGAACCTAGGTTATTACTGGTCAACCATGAAGGCAGATTGCGTGAGGCACGCGCAGAAGTGTCACGAATGTCAAATTTTTGCTAAGCTGCAAAGACAACCTCCGGTCAATTTGAATCCTATTGCTTCACCATGGCCTTTCGCAACTTGGGGCATAGACGTGATCGGAAAAATCCACCCGAAAGCTTCCAACGGTCACCAGTTCATTTTGGTTGCTATAGATTACTTCACTAAGTGGATCGAGGCAGCCTCTTATTCAATTCTGAATGCCAAGAAGGCAGCGCAGTTCGTTCGTACCAACATCCTTTGTCGGTACGGAACGCCATTCGAGATCACCACGGACAATGGAGCTCACTTCCAGGGTGAATTTGCTAATTTGTTGAAAGAAACGAGGATTCGACACCATAAATCCTCGCCCTATCGTCCACAAACAAATGGGGCTGTGGAAGCTGCAAATAAGGCTATAAAAGTCATTTTACAGAAGACAGTCAAAAAGCATAAAGCTTGGCATGAACAGTTGCCGAATGCCTTATGGGGATATAGGACTTCAATTAGAACACCTACTGGGGCAACCCCGTATTCCTTAGTATATGGCATGGAAGCAGTATTGCCTATTGAGCTGGAAGTTCAGTCGGCAAGAGTTATCCAAGAAAGTCAGATTAGCGAAGCCGATTGGGTGAAGAATTATCATTCGCAACTCTTGGGCATGGACGAAAAGCGGTTGAAAGCAATCCACCAAACCCAAGTCTACCAAAGAAGAATGGCACGGCATTTTAATAAGAAGGTCAAAGACCGAAAACTAGAAGAAGGCTGTTTGGTTCTGAAGGAAATTAGGCAGCCAATTCAAGATCCACGTGGGAAGTTTCGTCCTCATTGGGCTGGCCCCTATGTGTTGAAGAAAGTATTGTCCGGCGGAGCCGTCATTTTAACTGATTTGGATGGTTTAGAATTTGCAAATCCATGTAATTTAGATCAGTTAAAGAGATATTTTGTATAAGCATTGCATAATGTAAAATGAACTACATTAGACCTGATTCTCTTCGAAAAAAAAAGAAATTACATATCGGAGATATGTAGGCAGCCCTCATTGGGCACGGTCTAAACATTAATAAAAATCATCATTTCATCATCCTTTCTTCTTTGCTAATAAAAAAAATAAACAAAAAAAAATAATAAAAAAAAATATAATAAAAAAAAACAAAGAAAAACCCGCTAAGTCGAAAGGGCGACTTAGGCAAAAAGTCGGGGCCCGCTAAGTCGAAAACCCGAAAGGGCGGCTTAGGCAAAAATGGGTAGCTCGCTAAGTTGAAAACCCGGAAGGGCAGCTTAGGCAAAAATTAGAGCTTAAAGGAATAAAGTTGGAACGTGCTTGGAAAGCTTAAAAGTCAAACAACACTCCAATAAAAAAAAATAAAGCCAAACAGTACAAGCAAAAAGCCAAAAAAAAAAAAAATAAAATGAAATCCATGAAACAAAAATACATCTCAAAACCAAAGAATAAAAGCCTATCAGAGTCTAGGTGGCCCGTCGCCTCCGTGGGGCAACGTCCTCCGAGTCATCCCTAGCTGTTGAACTCTCTCCAGCCTCGCCTGTCCAAGGAGTCAACACAATCTCCTCATCAATCCTAACCCCCTCACCAGTGTCAGCCTGAGTCCAACCCTCAAGTGCACTCAGCAGTGCGTTCCTCCTCAGCTTTTCAACTGGCCAGACAGCATTCACGAACCAGGCCCGATACTCAGGAGAAGTCTGAATACCAGCAGGATTAGGTAAAGGCCTAACCATCTGATGATCTCTAACCCAAGCTCTAAGGACAGCTCGGGTAACTCCCGGAGTGATGGTGGAATCAGATAAAGAGTCATCCATGATCGGTACAGTCTGATCTATTCCCATCTGCCTCATAACGCGCGAAGCGCAGTACCAAGTACAATGGGTAAGGCCTAAAAGGTAAACCTGAGTATGGTGAGAGCTGACTTGAATAAAGCGGGTAATGCCGTACCAAGGTACAAACCACAACATTTCGTTTGGACCCAATTCAATCAGCCATGAGGTCCAGGCATCAGCAGACGGATGTGTGATCAAGATCCTCCGCATGCGATACTGGACAGGGTTATAAGGCAGCAAAGTAGGAGTGGCAACCACTTGGAGATGGTCCTTCAACCAAACCTGAGTAATGGATCCTTTCTATTACAAAGGAACAGGCCAAAAAGAAGAAAAGATAAGAAATAGAAAAAGAAGAAATACCTGAAGAATAATAGGAGAAACCGTCCAATCCTCAAAGCCTAAAGCGGCTCTGTCGAGGCTCCTGATAGTTTCTGCCAGCACAATACCACCTATGCAACCCATATCCTCCATCTGCCGAACCATGGGACAAAGTCGCAAATCCCCGTAGCCCGGATCCTTGTTGAACAAGAAGCCAGCCAATAAACAAAAAACCAAGGCCCGCATCCTTAGCTTCATCCGGTCTGGGTCATCTGAACAGACCCCTGAAAACTCATCAATCAGGGGCAACAAAATTGCTTTCTGATCACCAACAATCATGGCCCTAGCTTGTGGTCGGCTGAACTGAAACAGGTTTTCAAACGACCGAACATACCCGATCTTGACTTCATGCCTGACCAAAGGGGAATTGGGGTCGCACCCTATGATAGCACAGAACTCCTCAAAAAGAGGACACATCTCCTCCATCATGGCTCCGAACCGGAAAACATGGGCCTCAGGATCCCAAAGTCTGATGCAGGCCCATAAAAAAAAAGTTCCAGTCGATCACCACCCCCCTGAGCGTAACAATAGGAGAGAGACCGTACCTCCCCAAGTTGATCTTTTCGACTTTGGAGAGACTCCTAATCCAGCTGTGCATGCTGTGAGTAAAAAAGGGATTCATTCTTTGAAGATAAGAAGAAGAAGAGAGAAAAGGAAGGATGAATGAAAAACCAAACAAGAAACTTGTTTTTATAGAAGAATGCGCCGAATGATGGCGGCAGCTGCCGCCAAATTGCCACCGAACGAGGGCGGCAGCAGCCGCCAAAACGTCAGCGGCAGCAGCCGCCGACGGCGGGGGCCACAAAAAAAAAAAAAAAAAAAAAAAAAAGTAAAAAAGTACATCCGAAATGGTGAAACCCCATTCTCATTTCAAACATGCATACATATTTTCAATACTAACCAAGTGCAGGTACGAATAAAATTCAATACAAAAGTACAATGCAGAAGCACCATCAAAGGGGAAGTTTTGAAGGGTAATCATGGAAAGGATCCAGCAAAGGGTACGCAAGACTTCAAACAGTACCGAGGCAAAGCCGATTCAAGGGGTTAGGGCCAGAATGATTTCTCCAGAAATGGAAGATGCTCCGACAGAGAGGTGTCTGAATTTTGAGCTTAAAAGCGACAGAACAAAGAAGTTATGGTTGGGTCTGCACAGTCACGATGCTATCCCTACACTACTCAAGTCATCTCAGAATCAAGTTGCCTCGACATTCTTTATGGAGAGGCTGCTTCTAAAAAAAAAAAAAAAAAAGGAAAAATGGGTCAAAAGGAACCTCTGCACAAAAGAAAGAAATCAAGGACAAAGCTACAGGAAATCAAGTTGTCAAAAAACGGGTCAACTGCAAGCTCTCCGTTAAATTCAAACCCATCAAGGGTAGATGACAAATCATCTCAGCCATAAGGACAAAGACCACAGCGGCTGCTCACATTTTGAAAAGCAAGTTAAAAGAAGCAGTCATTTCCACAAATTGGATGACAACAAACAACTTGAAAATGAAGCGCCTAGCATGGTACAAGTACAAGTGTCCTTATAAACAAGGATCATTTCTCAAAACAAAGGAAAGGAAGAGTCTCCTCAAAATTCCTTATGGAGAGGAGAACCATTGAGGAAATAAGTTTCAAATTCAGAGGAAGATAAAGTTCAAGAAAAAGAATCAAATTAACCTCAAGAATTCAAACATGGTGAAGCCAAAGCATAAAAGCTTCTTCAACACTCAAGCCACTCAAGTTACCACCACAATGTGGGTATTCAAAACTCTTTGTGATGAATACAAGTCATATTTCAGTCAACCAGTGGTAAAACCACTACAACAACAAAGTCAGATTCGCCTAAGGTCATCACTATCATACGAACTCGAGTCAATAAGTTGATTCAACATCAAATCGGGAAGGAATCCCGCGAAGAAATCAAGCCAGAAATGAATTCTGCATCAACACCCAGTCGGTAAGGAATCCCACGAAGAAATCAAGCCAGAAATGAATTCTGCATCAACATCAAATCGGGAAGGAATCCCGCATAGACATCCAGTCGGGAAGGAATCCCGCGAAGAAATCAAGCCAGAAATGAATTCTGCATCAACACCCAGTCGGGAAGGAATCCCACGAAGAAATCAAGCCAGAAATGAATTCTGCATCAACATCAATCGGGAAGGAATCCCGCATAGACATCCAGTCGGGAAGGAATCCCGCGAAGAAATCAAGCCAAAAATGAATTCTGCATCAACATCAAATCGGGAAGGAATCCCGCATAGACATCCAGTCGGGAAGGAATCCCGCGAAGAAATCAAGCCAGAAATGAATTCTGCATCAACATCAAATCGGGAAAGAATCCCGCATAGACATCCAGTCGGGAAGAAATCCCGCAAAGACATCAAGCCGGGAAAGAATCCCGCATAGACATCCAGTCGGGAAGAAATCCCGCAAAGACATCAAGCCGGGAAGAAATCCCGCAAAGACATCAAGCCGGGAAGAAATCCCACAAAGACATCAAGCCGGGAAGCAATCCCGCGGAGAAATCAAGTCGGGAAGGAATCCCGAAGAAATCAAATTGGAAATGAATTCCACAATCAGCATTAAGTCGGCATTGAATTTGCCTCAACAGCAAGTCGGAAATAAATTTCGCACCAAGACGGAAAGGAATTCCGCACTAACATCAAGCCGGAGATGAATTCCGCATCAGCCGAGCACGAAGTTCGCATCCTGGAAGGAACTACGAAAGACCTGATTCTCCCCATCCCCCGAAGAGCTCTTGGAGATACGTAGGCAGCCACAAAGGCCCGGTCACAAACATAAGTTTGCATCATAAATAACATTTTCTCTTTGCCAACATAAATCCATGCATTTGATCATTTCATTTAAAAAAAAAAAAAAAAAAAAAAAAAAAACAACGGCGGGGTTTCCTCCTCTGCCCATCCTCAAAATTTGCGTTTCGGACAACCACCGACTCCCATAAATCATTTTTATGGTCGACGGTGGGGGGCAACTGTGAATACTCAAATTTTGAGGCTCAAAAAGCCTGTTGGTTGACTTTGCTACAGTAAATTTGACTGTGCTACAATGAATTTGCTACAGCAAATTTAATTGTGCTACAGTGCATTTGCTACAGTAAATTTGACTTTTCTACAGTAAATTTGACTTTTCCTGGACTGCAAACAGTCCGGCCGGACCGGAGGCCATTTCGGAAGTTCACCGGAAATATATCAATATGGTACTTGAAACGTCCGGAATTTTACGAGGATCGCGAAACAGGTCCCGGAATATTTTTCGGAGGTCCGAAACTCCCAAAACAGCTCACGAAGCGACACACGGTGGCCGCACCGGCCACGGCGGCGCCAGCCCCCACCAAGCGCGGGCGGGGCCTGGCGCCCAACGCGGGCGAGAACCCTCGCCCAGCGTGGGCGGGGCCCCTCGCGCCGCGCGCGGGCGAGGCCCCTCGCGCCGCGCGGGCGAGACCCCTCGCCCCGCGCGGGCGAAACCTCTCGCCTCGCGCGGGGCGAGGCCTCCCGCGCCGCGCGCGTCGAGTTTCTATTACTCTCTCGCCCCTCTGTCGAGTCCTCCCGCGCCTCTCGATCTAGCCTCTCTCCCCCTCTCTCTTCCTTTCCCCCGCGCTCAGGGCCTGCCCCCCCCTCGCGCACTGGGCGAGGCCTGCCTCCAGCACACGCGGGGCCTCTCGCCCTGCGCGGGCGGGGCCTTTCGCCCCACCGACAGGCAGTAGCTACCGCCGAGCCTGGGCGGCAGCTACCGCCCAGATTTTCTGGCGGTGGCTACCGCCATGCACGGCGGCAGCCACCGCCCGGGACCCGAAAATGGCCTATAAATAGGCCATTTTCAGGCTGTTTTTGACACCTCTTGTCTGTATTGACGGACGAAACCTCTCTCTCTCACGCTCCTTGCGTCTTCTTTACCGCTTTTTTGCATTAATTTTTTATTGCATTTTTATTGTGATATTTGGACATTAAAATTAAACAAATTAAAATTTTAATATTTCCTAAGCGAGGAGCTTAATCGGGAGTTAAGAAGCGGTCGTCAATTAAATCAGGTATGTAAACAAAACTCTGCCAATTTAATGTTAGCACTTCATGCATATTTCTCTTCTACTCCTAATAATTCTACAATTGCATAAATGCATCCACGTCATTATTTTTTTTGGTAAATAACTGCTTGAATAAAAACAAACATGATTAAGCTTAACGCCCGATTAATTAATAATTGTGGTAGTTAAGCTTAAATCCGACAATATTGGCTAAAAGAACCTAGTTAATTAATAACTACGGTTCAACTGCCTTATTTCGAACAAATCCGGCTTAAGTCCAATTAATCAATAATTGTGACTAAAAGCCTAAATCAACTTTTTTTGGCAAAATGCCTTAAAATCAATCTTTTAATCGACAAATCGTTTAAATGAACCATTTTGGCACAAATGCCTAAATCAATCAATTTTTGGCAAAATGCCTAAACAAAATGCACAAAGCATACACACACTCATGCAAACATACACACTCATGCACAAAGCATACACACTCATGCACAAAGCATACACACTCATGCACAAAGCATACAAACTCATGCATTAAGCATACCCATTCAAAGCCCTTCAAAGAAGGCCTATCGAACTACGTTGACTTTGATCTTCCATTCAAACGGAAGTACGTAGGCACGTTCGGGATTTCACCCCGAGCGGCAAGTCAAAATCACACAAACATTTCATTAATCCATCATTCACCTTGCAAAGCATTCATCCATCGGTTAGTTCATCAGCATGACATAGTCTCGGGATCCACCTCGGGTTCGCAGACTGTGCCTTAAACATTGGGATAATTAATCTAGTAACTAGGTTAATTAAAAATGGAGTCACTTAGGGTTTTTTCCTAGTTTACCCTAAAATAATTAAACAAGGTGGCGACTCACACACTCACGTGCATTTCTTCCTTTAGTCACATGCATTCATATGCCGGTGATATTTTGGGGAGGGGTACACACTCATATTCTTGGGATTAAGCTTATGCGAGATCGCAAGAAAAGGATGATTGGCTTATCTCAAGCACTTTATATTGATACCATTCTTGCTCGTTTCAGCATGCAGGATTCCAAGAAGGGTTTTCTTCCCTTTAGACATGGAATCACTTTATCTAAGGACCAATGTCCTAAGACACCTGAGGAGATAGAGAACATGAAGGCAGTTCCATATGCTTCTGCAGTTGGAAGCCTTATGTATGCAATGTTGTGTACCAGACCTGATATCTGTTTTGCTGTTGGCATGGTTAGCAGATTTCAATCTAATCCTGGGCGAGAACACTGGACTGCAGTCAAGCATATAATCAAGTACTTGAAAAGGACTAGGGATTATATGTTAGTTTATCAATCTGACGATCTTGTACCCATTGGGTATACAGATTCGGATTTTCAGACTGATAAGGACTCTCGGAAGTCAACCTCTGGTAATGTTTTTGTCTTGGGAGGTGGAGCCATAAGTTGGAGGAGTATTAAGCAAACTTGTGTTGCTGACTCCACCATGGAAGCTGAATATGTGGCAGCTTCTGAAGCTGCAAAGGAAGCTGTATGGCTACTTCCTTATGGATCTAGGCGTAGTTTCTTCAGTGCAATTGCCTATTACACTTTATTGTGATAATAGTGGGGCAGTTGCAAACTCGAAGGAGCCACGGAGCCGTAAAAGGGCAAAACACATTGAGAGGAAGTATCATTTGATACGAGACATAGTTCAAAGGGGAGATGTGATAGTGACAAAGATTGCATCAGAAAACAACCTGGCAGATCCTTTTACAAAAAGCTTACCAGCAAAGACTTTTGACAGTCATGTAGAAGGAATGGGAGTTAAAGTTATAGATGCATGGTTATAAGTCTAAGTGGGAGATTGATAGAGATATACTATTAACCATGCATAATTAATAGTATAGCTATGAATGATTTTCTATTGACAATTATTTCTTTGTATTTAATTGGAAATTTGCATTAAATAAATGTTATTAGCATATGATAATAATTGTGATTAGTACATTTTGTATGTATTTAATTGGACCAAGTAGAGAATGGATGTTTAGTACTGACTGTTAAACATATTCTCTAGGACATTAGAAATAATGTTTATTGTTCTTAATCTTGATTTATTTTAATATGAGCAAACATTGATTGTCTTGTGCTTTGATTCATTAAAGGGTGAGTTTCATTATTGGAATAATATTCTCGGTGAATTGGGCAAAGATTTTTTGTGTTTGTGAAATATTAATTAATGATAGAATCCATGTCTCGGTTTAGAGTTGATGATGCACTTTAAGTAAGCTTATAAGGTTTCATAGTGTAAACCCTGCAGGTGGATATTGAATCCGACACATGAAATAAGTTGAGCGACAATCTTAAAGTTATATTGTGATTTAAATAAATTGTCAGTAAGTTATTTAAATGACAGCATCTGTAATCTTAACATGGGGAACATTATTTATTATGTTGTGGAATAGTAAAATAAATAAGGAGTTCAGTCATGAGTTTTTAGTGGAATAATTCATGATTAATTATAATAAGAATATGTTGGTCTACATAGGTTCTTATTATAATTAGTAGCCTGATTTATTTTATTCCTGCGGTCCCTGTAGTGCCCTAATTATTTGGAAAGTTAAGGGTGTATTAAATAATAGATAAATTATTTAGTTTTAAAATAATTGATTTTATTTTAATTAAATAATTTTTTATTTAATTTATTTTATATTAAAAAATATCTTCCTATCGAAGAGAGGTTTTTTTAATATAAGATTTGAAAACCCTAAGAATATAGAGACACACGTTATTCTATTCTCTGCCACTCAGAGAGTTCCAAAAGAGAGATAGTTAGGGATTACTGCAGAAGATCGTGGGTGACTCCAAGATCTCTGAAAAGAAGACCGGTGAGCGATTCTGCGCTTCAAGAGGTCAGTTTATTGATTTGTTCGATAATGGTTTTAGTTTGCCTCATATGGTTTCGATAAGGGTTGTTTCCGCTTTATACCCGCTCCCATCAGTTTCAACTCGCATATGCCTGCAATTTATTATAATTAAAAAATTTAATCGTGTGATGTACAGAAGAATAAGAATACGGAGAGAGAGAGAGGGATGACCAATCTTACCTGAGGCCACTGGTATAGTGCCATTGAGTCCACAGTTCCTTAATGATAAAGCCTTAAGAGAGGTCATTTTTGCAATTACTTGCAGGATGTCGATGCTACTAGAGGAATAATTCATGTGTAAAATTTCTAGGTTCTTGAAATTTGGCAATCCTACAATAATAACAGTAATATGAAATTTTTAAAATTGTAAACAAGATTAAAATAAGACACTGGTAGTGCTGTGGGTAGAATTGTCATATTTGATGCTAATTATTAAGGTTTGAATTACTATTATAGTGAAATACGCTAATTCGCTTTTCAAAAATTAATTTATAGTCCTCCCATTTTAACTCTATACATGTTAAGGTCTCTATCTTCAAAAAGATTTTAATAATCTGGGTATTTTATGAATTTCCAATTATAAAATCTTTTTGATAATTTGTTAAATTTTCAATTATAAGGTTGAAAAAAAAAATAAAGAAGGGGATATGAAGAATACCAACTAATTATAATTTTTAAACAAAAATTACATCTGAGTTATTAGTTAATTAATCAATACAAAAGGTACACATTATAATGGAAGGACTACGAATATTGTCTGACAAATATAAAATGTAAGAAGCATTGAATTCATTTATTAAAAGAAATGACTAATGTAATATAATATAACACACCAAGTAATTCACACTATTATCAAAACCTAAAGAGGTTAATCAATAATGAATTACCTTGAGCTGGTAGTGTGTTTTCCAGAAAACACAGAGATAAAAATTTAAGAGAAGGCAATGCTCCAAGACTTTGAATGGAGATTTCACGCAAAGATGAATAGTCGAGTCTCAATTCTTCCAAGCTGTTCATATTATGCGACTCTGTTTGAAAACAACAACAAATGTTTTATTTAAGACTCGGAATCAAATACAGTTACAAAATTTTAGGCAATTTACCTTGAGCAAATATTTTTCCTTTGAAATCATTTTCTTTTAAAGAGAGAATCTTTAGATATGGAAATGCTCCCAATGATTGTAGCAGTGAAGAGCTTCTTCCATTTGTGGTGATGTTATCCAGAGTTAGTTTGCTTAACTTACTGTCTGCGAAATGAGAAAAGACTATATATGATCCTTGATTTGATTTAATTAATCAAGTTTAAATTTTACTTTGGTACCTTCCTTAGCTTCAAACTTGATTATTTGATTTCCGCTCAAATCTAGCTCCTCTAAGTTACTCAGACCATCCAATTCGGACAATTCAAAACGACAACTAATTAGATCGCTGTAAAAGTTCAATCATATTGCTTTATCTGAACAAAATAAATAAAAACCATAACTGACTGACCTTTCATGTGAAATATCCCTTTCAGAGAATTATAACTTAGATCCAAATGTTTCAGAGAAGGAAATCCATTGAGAGATGAGAGTGTGTTGTTAATGCGATTGTAACTCAGATCAAGATATTGCAGATTGGGTAACCTGAATTGTTTGGATTACCAATTGAAAAGATATAGATAAATTGGGTAAGAGGTTAAAACCCATGAGATGAAAATGTAAGATAGAGGAATACTTGGCTTAGGCCAACTAATGCTAAAAGGTTAGTATTAACCAATTAATAAGTTAGCTTACCAGTCTTATATGCCTTTGATCAATATGATATTTAGTCGATGTGAGATTTTTAACCGTTTGCGCATATATACAAAGTGCTCATCTACTTAAATTAAACAAAAATAATTAACTATATAAAAAATATATTAGGTAGTAATCTCCTCTCCATTTCAAATATAATTTATTAAAATTGTAGAGTTTACATATGATCTGTGCTAAACTCAATTGATTAATTAATAATCTTAAAATTTTTATATATCATTTCCAAAATGAATTTTATATATCAAAATTAAAATCTAAGATTCATAATTTTTTATGTTAAGTGTTCATTTGAGTGAATTATATATATATTAGACCAATCTAAGAGATGGAAATCCCTAGATATGAGAGCAAGGTATTGTTTATGTGAGTACTACTCAATTATATATATCCAATCCTAGAAAAGTAGAAATTGCTTAATACCTGTTGTATTTCTTCAATTAATTTTAATAAAAGAAAAAAAACATAATAAAGATAAATTCATACCATGAGAGAATTCGAAACCTTCAATTTCATTTCCTGATAAATTCAACTCCTCCAAGCTTGTTAAATTACTCAATTCTGCCCCTTTGCAATGATCTTAATTAATATAGGTTTTACTTGAAAGAGATAAAAGAGAAGAGAAATTAAGGAGAAAATTGAACTCACTTTGAATATTAATTGTTCCTTTGATTCTATTGTCATTTAAATATAAATATTTTAAAGATAACAAACCACTTAAAGAAGGCAAGATGCTCTCATTGAATTTATTATCGCCTAAATCCAGAAACTCCAAATTGGAAAGGCTTAATAGTCTTTCAAACCTGAAAAGAAAATTCTATAAATTGAAATTTATCAGATAAATTAAACTAAAACTATGCAAGAGATCTATGGTATACGAACCTTCATTTTCAACACAGCCCAAAATGTTACTTCCATACAAGTAGAGACGTTTCAATCCTTTGAAGGGAAGAAAGAAAGAGGCATTGAGATACCAATCTTCCAATTCCTCATCCCTCCAAGCATAGAGTAAGGTTACTCTGCCGGTAACGGGATCACAGCTCACATCGCTCCATTGACAACAATTGAA
>NW_028322552.1:0-25998 GCF_041381405.1 Jatropha curcas | reverse complement strand
CATACTATTTGATAGTTCAATTTGGCAGAAAACCAAAATTTTTCATACCATTCTATATCTGCTCCTAAAATCTATTTATAACCAGCAACAGGTGCTACATTTAGTACAAAAGACACTGTGAAATACAGATACGCATACAATAACGATCAAGCTCTTACAAGAACCATAAGACATCACCTCTTTCTCTTTCAGCTTTTTGTCCAATTCCAAAAAGTGTTCCTCAGAGTTATATTGACCTGCCTGGTAAAAGCATCTTTTCAAGAACTGATCCATTTTGTCTTCACAATTTTCTCTGTACATACTCTTCCATGTTAATTAGATGAAAAGAAAGTCCAAATAATAATTTTGTACCAGTAAAAATGGTTTAGCAATGTAGAAAACCTCTTGTCTATTCTGCAAGTCAATGTCTGGCTAATCATGTTCCTTAACTCTTCATCAGTTAACTTACTTCGAGCATAACCAAATACAGTAAAGTTCTTCATTGCCAAAATTAAAAGAGAAGATTGGAAATCGTCAGTTCCCATCTTTGTGGGATTGATGGCTAATCTGAAAAAAACTTAATCTGACTCCATTATCACAATATGAAACTCAATAAGGAAACAAAATTCAGAACCTCAGGTAGCCAATCTTCATAGAAAAGAGCAAAAAGTGCAGGAAAAATCTTCTTCTTAGCAAGGTCTCCTGAAGCTCCAACAACAGTAATGCTGAGAGTAGACTCCAGTTTCTCTGCTTCAGAGACAGGAATGGATGACCCCTCCTTTCTTTGAAGTTCAACATGATCTTTGGGTAGATGATTTCTAGCTGAACCTACTCCAAAATCTCACCTAAAGCATTAATATTAAGTAATGGAACAAAAACAAGAAGAAAAGTGTGCAAATTTAATGTATAGCAAACATATGGGCAGCCTTGGAAGAGCATAGGCATGTGATGAAAAGCTATGAAGCGCATTCACTGAAACAAGACATGTTTCAACACCACAAGATACATCAATATGACTACTCATAAATAAATTAATAAGTATCCCATATGACATGCACAGTAACTTGTCCACAATTAAAGTGTTTGGTTTTTATAGTTGAAATGTTATTAATGCAAAACAATAAGATTATTCAGTGCTCATGCTATGTGACAAATATGCCAAGATGATCAAGTTTCTCAATATCCTTTTGACTTGTTCCTCAAATGCACTTAAAACTTAATTCTTTTAACAAATTCAGCACCAAATAAACCATCCTACCACAGTACCTTGAATTGGACATTCAGAGAGCATGCTCATTGTTGGGGAATCCAAGAGCTAATACGCATACGTACCCGTTAGACAACCAACAGAAAGAAGAAAAAAGATATTTGGGATATCAAAGTACAGTTAACATGCACTCTTCAGTTTGGCTATGAAATCCTAAAATATGCTATTTCAAACCCAGAATCAACTAACAACCAAACAAAAAAACTAATGAATCATTGCAAATACAGTCTATACTGCGATCAAACAATAACATCAGAAAACTATCCTAAAATTAGAAATTAGAGTAACTAAAATGAAAAATTAAAAAACAGACATGGAGAGTTGAAGCTCATGGATCAAGAACTTACCATCCTGCAAAAAGACAGCATTTAGAGGATGCCCATTGGAGGATTTGAGGCGAAAATGCTTTTTAGCACGGATTCTTGAATGAATATGAGATACCCATATGGAGAAATCAGACTTTCCTGGCACAGAAATGAATCTACTGAACAATTTTGCTTGATTCTTGAAAGACGAAGAAGAGGGAGAAAAGTTTGTTGAAGAAGATGAGCAAGGACTGAAACGTGTTGTTGCCATTTCTTATATCAAGAGCTATGAAAATGAGGCTTTAGATTAAAGAATTATAGTTCAAAATATGTTGGAATTGAAAACCATACACACATATATATAAATACGAAGAAGAAAATATCTGAACTATATCCATTACTTTGTTCAGGCTAGACATATGGCTTTTGAGTAGTTGAAAAGCAGATAATTTGGAATTAGTTTCAAATGCTAAAGAGATATCGTATGTAAGGCCCAGGATTTTTCTAATTATTTTGCTTTTCTATTTAAAAAAGAAAATTTAGTTTGAGCAATTTTTTATAACTTGCTTTGCAACTCCAATGGTATAATATATTTAACTTAATTAGTTCTTTTTCCTTTTTTTTTTTTTTTTTTAATTATTGAGAATGAGTTTCCATCCAACACCTATCGCCATTACATAAATGGATTGAGGTTTCTTTGATTTAACGAGGGAAACGAAAATGATACATGAAATAAACATATAACCATAATTTATTGTGAAATACATAACTTCACCTATATACTATACATCAAAAATCACATTATCCCTTAATTTTTGTTTCCACTTATTAATCACTTCTAACTTATTATCCCTTAATTCTTTAATTGATGCTTACATTTTTGTGAACCAAAATATAAGACAAAACTGAATATAATGTATTTAAATTCCTTTAGTTAGAAAAGCAAAATCGTGATTTCAAGTTAGTTTAATTTTATTTTTTATATTTATTTGATTATACTCAATTTTTATATTTTTAAAATTCAACTTTTGGGATTATAATAGTTTGGTTTCGTAAAATTAAATGTTTATCTCTCTTAAACTCAATCTAATTATACAAAAATATAAATTATAAGCAAAAGCGATTATCCTACTGTTTATTCGGGTATGTTCAGCAAAATTAACTGTTTTATTAATTTTTCATAAAATAATAAAAGTTAAACGTTACATGAGTTAATTTTTCATAAAATGCTACTTTAAATTCTAAAAGTTAGTTCAAAGATTATGTTACCGAACACTATAAACAACAATATTTAGTCAAAACGTTAAAAATTACTTAAAAAGCTACTGTGAAACACAACCTTATGTATAAAAACATAAAAGATGACTTTAACATTTGGTAAAATGGAAGATTAAGTGCTAAGAATTTAAAACTTCAATTTTAAGCATAGTATATTATAAGTAGTAAAATTTTTAATTTGTAAAATTATCCAATAATCCACTAACTTATTAGACTGAAGTTAAAATTTCCTAAATTACAATTTTATGCTAATCTTAACTCAGTTGACATTTTTATAATACATAAATAAATATTATTAAATAATTAAAAAAATTTTTTAAATGAACTTTAAAATACTAATCATTTAAAATTTTATATTTTAAGTTGAATATATATTAGAGTTCTTCATTTTAGCCTCTCTAAGAGTCGGGTTCGTATCTCAATCTCAGTGTAATACCGAGTCTTAATAGGGCAATTGTCATTGCTTATTGATGAATTCAGTAATAGATGTTTGTGGGCATTCCAACCTTCCTTACTCATTAGTGTCAATTAGGCGGTTTATGGACATATATATATATATATATATATATATATAATTAAGAGATGTAATCCCTTTCGAATCATAAAATATAAAATTTTTAACCCTTCCAGCAAAATGTATTTCATAGAAATCTAACTTATATTTTCATTTAGTCGTTTATTATTCCAATTAACACGTTGATTACAGTTTGGTAGACTTTTATTGCTGTCTACAGGGGCTTTGGATTAATAGGTTTTAGTATGACATAAGCTATGAAGCAATGTAGATGGCAACTCCCGCGAATGGTAAACTAATCAAGTAAGTAAATCCAATGCAGCAATTATTATAGCTTTGTCAATTGCCACGTGAATAATTGCTTGCTGCTTAAATCTCAAGAAACTTAACAAATTATATTCTCTATTAATCATGACTTTCACTACCCTAATTATTCTTAACTCGTTAAAGCAGTTGTTCTACTTGATCCATCAACATTAATGTTAAGGTTAACTTTGAATTTCTTTCACTAACTTGTTCTTTTTCTTTCATTCATTGAAGTTACTAATTTCTTTAACTGTTATCGATAGAAATTTGGATAGATAAAAGTGAATTACATTTAAAATTAAATTAATCGTATTTTTGCATGTTGTATGGGTTAATACTTATAAATGATTTATTATTAAAGAGTTACATTATGTTTATATTTAAAAATTATTTTATCAATTATTTATTTTATTTCATTTATAGACTATAAACAGTTATATCATTTTATTAATTACTATAGTTTTTTTGCTAAAATAAAAGATTCATAAACATGATAAAAATAATAAAGAAAACTGTAAAAATATATAAATAACTGATTCGAGTTAAGTTTGATTATAAGATAAAAAGAAATAATATATGTATCATTTATTCTTTTTCTTAAAAAAATATTTTTTTTAGTCTTTAATTATTATATAATTTAAAAATAATAAAAGCACTCTGCTCTAACAAATTTAAAATAATAAATTCATCTTCTTAACTAAATTAAAAATAATAAATATAAATATAGGTTTTGCAAATTGAAATAATCTATTCGTAAAAATACATGAATGTGAAAAAGGAAAGAAACTTCATCGGTGAGTGACCATTAAATGTCTTTTGTTCAAAATGTTATTTTTTATTACTATCCAAACAAATGTTGAATTTGAAAAAGAAAATAAAAATTTGTATGACAAATAAAGTAGATGTAATACTCGGATATATAGTACTCAAAAAGGAATTAAAATTTTTTAAAAAATTAAAAGATAATTAAATTATAAAATAATAGATTAATTTACAGTCTGATTATTAATTATTGAAAAAATTGATTAATATTCTACTATTAATGTAAAAAATTTATTAGTTGGATTTATTAATTATTGAAAAAAAGAAACCAAAGAGGTTTTTTATTAATGAAATAAATTTATTATATGGATATTCATTATTGAATAAAGAAAATGAAAAGTTTTGTAATTTAATTTTTTTAAATTAGATAATTAAATAAAAATATTAAAAATTTAATAAATAATAAAATCCCACGATACTAATTAAATTTCATAATATCATACTGCATGAGTAAAGTTGGTTAAGCTTTTATATATTTATATAGAAGATTTTACTTGCAAAGTTAGGATTTGAAAGTAAAATCATATTGGTGGAAGAATTTTATTCGAATATCACATCTTACCGGTGAAAATAAGTGTAAAAATAGAAATGACAAGATAGAAATTAACTATTGTACAAAATCTATAAATTACCTTTTAATTAAGGGGTGAGCAGTATTCACTTCAGATCGAACAAACTCATTTTATTTTGATTCAGTCAGCATTCTAAAAGTTCGGTTACCATTTGGTTTGAATGGTGATAATTGAGTGGTCTTTGATTTTTGGTTCGATCACTTACATAGCTAATTGAAGTGATATGTACAGACAAAATAAATGATTTGGTTCAAAATAAGCAAATCAAACCTAAATCAATCCGGTTTGATTCAGTACCAAACTGATTGTCATGCTTCGTCGGATTCGGTCATTTTGAAATCTATTTGGTCAGATCGAACCGAATTCAGTTTGATACCAACTTGATTTTCATGCTCTGCGGTTCAGATTAGATCATTTTAAAATCTATTTGATCATATTGAATCAAATCAGTTCAGTTCATTCCGCTACTTTTAGTTATAGTATAAAATCTAGAAGTTACCTTGAAATGTCAATACAACAATAGTCAGGCGCCATGCAAGGACAAAGGGCAGCTCATCCCAAAACAAAAATATTAAGGGTAGTTGACTGACTTATTCAGTTCCTAATCTATAGAGTAATAAGCAAGGGCAGTTCTGACATAAAAAAATTAAACTTGCAAAATTAACTCCATAAGTACCCTCCATGGCTCCATCTCTCTTTATCCCCATAGTTAACAAATCTCAGAAATCCTCTCATTATAGTTAATTCACTTCATACCCTCTCACCATCTCCTTTCCAGTTGAACAGAAAAGGATGGAATTGGTCAATTTGAGCAAATTCAGCAACACTCATTCTCTGCAGTTAGTCACTAAATACTTTAGCTCTGTTTTTTACTTCTCTGTTTTATTACTCTGTTCTTCAATATTTCCTTTCATAATCAATTTCATGCAATTCTTTTGCTCTTCCATTGGAAAGAACTATATGTTTCTTCTTTGCAATGGAATTCTTGTTTTTATTGCCAAGTTTTCTGGTCTAATTGGAAATTCTTATCAAGAAACTAGTCCAATCAAGAAAACGGAGGAAAGAATGGTCATTGAAGTTAAAGCAGAGGAAGAAACAGAGGACAAGTCTTTAATTATGGAAAAAGAAGGAAAAAGTTTTCCTTTGATCACACAAGACAGAGAATGTGAGATAATTTCCATTGATGAAGAGGAAAATCAAGAAGGAGAAGAAGAAGTTGAATTGCTAAGTGCAGAAGAATTGAACAAGAAATGTGATGATTTTATAAGGAAGATGAAAGAAGAAATTAAATCCGAAGCTCAAGAACTTATTATGTTGGTTCAGTATTAAAATTAGTAGCTAGAAACTGGAGTTCAGGAGGAAGAAGAAGAAGACTTAATAATTAAGATCCTAATAACTTTGTAGTCTACATAATTTTGATTTTTGTGTACAAATTATCTTGTAATGCAAATTAATTAATTTCTATAGAATTTTGTTGCAATATTGTTAAGTGCATCACAGAGTTATCTGTTGAACTTCTGGAATTCATTCATTTTGACTTGAAACTTAAGGGAATCCCAAAATTCATAGGAATAATTATCACTATCTCCTAGAAAGAAAGGGGCTTTCCTTTTAACTCCTTCAAAATCAAATGGCCACTGAGTGCATAAAAAAAAAAAAGAAGAAAAACCTAATATTTTACCCATCTTTTAAACTTAAACAAAGTTAAAAGTTTATTTCAGTAATAAAAACAAAATGAAACAAGTATTTAAACTTAGGGATCAATGTGAATGTCTAAGTAATTTTTTTTTAACAAGGAGGTATAATCCGTTAACTATTTAACGTAAAAATTTTTTATTCTCACAACAGATGCGCTTTTGAAACTTAAATTTATATTTTCACTCTTCTAGAGAATTGACGTCGGATTATATCGCAATTGATATTTTATAGATTGTCTAGTAAGTTTATCGGCGGATTGTTTATTAAATTTAATTTTTCCTTTAGCGTGGAAAGCAGTGAGCAAGCAAGTACACCACTTGACTTGGAAAGTCTTTGGCAAAGAGAGGTCAATAAAAGATTAAAGTGAATTGATCAATATAGTCTACTCTAATCCCTTTGTTTCACACTACAGATTTCAAACTGGTCTAATTTCTTACATTAATATTATAATATTCATTAAATAAGTGTCTTAAAGATGGGACCATGGCTTACCAAAGGACATATACCTAGTCAATGCCATGTGTCACCTCTTTGATAAGGTTATTTTTGTCGTTCAGTGTAAATTTACATCCTATGATCATCTTCTACCTAGTTAATGAGCTGTATAATCCTTCCTAAGATCTTTAAGATCATGTCTAAGCAATCTTATTAGTTGCCCAAATTTCTATACTAACAAGATCAATAATTTAATTAGATATGTGATCATTTTGATTGGCCAAACAAATCGCTGCCTTATATTTAAAGTCATCTTCCATTTATAATATATGATTAATATATGATTATGTCGTAAAATTACTCTCTTATTTCTTAAATCGTCTTCCATTTGGAACATCTACTAATAATAATTTTAATCCGACAAATAAATTTATTTTAGAATAGATCTAAATTTTAATAAATTCAATATGAAATGGGGCATTTCATTAAAGATAAATCGAGAGTTACTTTGCTAATCCATTAATCCTGATCTAACATGACATTATCAAGTAGAAAATCTGCAAATTAAGAGAAATATGCTGATATATTCAATAGAAGAGAATGCCTGCATAATGAAATGCCCCAACAATTTTACTCCTGAAAATGGGGCAAAAAAGAGAATCAAACACCACCCACTAAATAAACATTAACCCACTTATGAAGCCAACATCTTTTAGTTAAGACAGTTATTCCCATGTCTGAAATTGTAGGAGCAAGATAATGTGATCTTTGGATCTATTCTTCATAAAACATATGATTAAGAAAAGCAAAGAATCTCAATTACCAAGCAAAAAACGACAATGAAACTGACATTCCACCTGTTTAGGTCTCTTTCCAGGGTTACACCCCCAAGCACACGTATATAATTATCAACTTGAAACTCTGAAAAAATGTGGCAGACATGGATTGACACCTGCCTCTCATCAAAATGACCCCACAATTAGATTTGGTCTTCTCTTATAAAACCAAATACAGACAGGAACCTTTCAACTGTTTAATTAACCTTGTCCCCTTTACTGGGCTAATTCAAATTATTTCATGGCTTAATTTAATAAGATATTGTCATTTTACTGTAATGACTGTAGGGTTTGTTGTTGCAGTGATGAGACATGAAAATCAAGTTTAAAGATCATAGTCAAAGTAATTATACTTTCCATGGTGGCATAAAAATGGCTTCAACGTTTTTTAAAAAACAAAAATGATTATGAGATTTTTTTTAAATTTTGGCAATTTTATATAACGCAGTTCACATTTTATTATTCTATTATTGATTCAGTTTCAGCAATACTTAAACATGAAATTGCTAGGTTGATAGGCTGATAATTGTTAATATGAGCTTATTATATAAAATACTATTTCATCCGTTTCCATTTTGTTTGTATGATTTAACAAAACACGCATTTTATTTTATTATTATTAATTTTTCCGCTTTGTGTCGAAGAAAAGAAATAAATTTTGACCTGCCACATCAATACATTCATATTGACTTTCAGGAATCACAAAAATAAAAAAGAAGCATTAGTTGAATTAGCTTCTTGTGAAATATAAAAATGCTCTCGGTCATAAAGAGTATCTCTTATTTATCATACTGCAAATTACTGATAAAAATCTTACAGCCTGCTATGTAGATACTATATAATTAATTCACAAAGCAAATTAGAGGTGACAAATAACTGGGATTGATCATTTTCAGCATGACCAAGAAAGTATATCATAAACCAGATCACCTTCATACTGATTCAGAACATTAGAAGATAAAAACAGTCTTTCTGAATCAAACGAGTGCATCTTTCCACTTGTATTCATTTCCAATCTATCTTGAAAGGGGATGTATCTAAAAATTGCATCTTACATCTTACATCTTATATCTTACACCAGTAAGTCATAAAGATTTCCCATATATTTTAAGCATTTAGTAACTATGCAAATTAAGGACACCAAAAGGGGTAAATAAATTACCAGCTCCGAATTCTAGGACGTTTGTGGAGAAAAACCAAAAATTTGTATTTCACCACCTCTATTTTGAAAGTGCAAAATTATTGATGTACATAACTAAGCTTTTCTTTTTGTACCTTTGACAAATCAGCATTTCTTCTTCCAGTTATCCTGAACTCTTTAAATTAACAGGAATCGACAGCATATACCCTCCGTTTATCATATCACCAAAGCTAAGATTCACTTATATTGTTATTGGCCATATTCAAAGAGAATTCTTCCATCAGAGGCGGCATAGTCCTAACGTGGTCAACAAGCCCAGAAAGTTCTCGATGAACATAAGAAAAACGTTCTCTGGATACTAATGATTCTGTCAGTAGAGTCGCAGCGAGAGAATGAAAGGCTTCAGCACACTCATCACTGTTGCTTTGAGCATTTTGATCGTCCATGGGTAACAAAGAATGATCCTGTCGCCAACGAAGAAGGAAGTATTTTTCTGGGAGCTGAAAGTAATTCTTGACTGAAAGTACCCTAAGAGAATGCCTACATAATATTCCAGAACGTTCAAATTCCTTGCATGAACAATGAATCTGTTCTTCTGCTGGCATCCAATATACAAGATATTCCCCATCCATTTTCTTGTAGTGACGCAAAAGGTATGATCCATCTGCCATTTCTTGGATTCCATACTGCATGGACAAAATAATTTCCTGCTGTAAGACATTAAAGGCATAAGGTGTGAGAACACTCCGTGCGTGTTCTTCAATAGGCATGCAGGTCTTGATATGCATATACTGCATCACGTCTCTGTTTTGATTTCCAAAATTGGCTGAAATACCGACCTAAGAGATCCACAAACAAAATTCAAAATGCAGCTAATCAAATAGCAAAAAATTAATCAAGTTGTCAAGTGACCAACATACCTGCTCAAAGAATACTTGTAAACATGTTTGACCACTCAATACTCTTTTTAAGAATGAATCTAAAGTTCGTGAAAACTCAGCTGTCATCGTGCGAGCCAGAAAGAAACTTCTGATATAGGAAATTGACCAGGATCCTCGACATGAAAAGAGTAAAGCTATATGCTTATCTGAAGCAAGTCCGAATCTAGCAATCAAGAGATTCCACTGGTGCTCAAAGTCTTCCACACTTTCAAGGTGATACAACATATCAAACTCAGCTTTGAAATCTTCATACTGTGAGCCAAGAGTCAAAGAGAACCAGCTGGATAATTTGGACAGAATGTGCCATATCCATACAATATGTTGAGTGTTCGCCAACTCCCTTCCTATAGCGTCCCTAAGACCTGCATCTATATCTGTTATAATTGTCTGTGGATGTCTTCCTCGCATAAAGCGAACAAAACTCTGTTCAAAAAGAAAAACATAATAAAAAGACATGAAGATAGTCACAAACTGTTCACAAGAATACAGTCCACAAACCTGTAAAGCCCATGCAAATGAATGAGAACTTTCATCTTGCAATAATACACATCCAAATAAAATTGCCTTCCCATGATTATCCATGCCGAACAACACTCCTAGGATCAAACCATATGTGATAGAACGATATGTGGTGTCAAAAACAACTACATCACCATAAACTGTATATGCACGAACAGAGTCCCCAAATGACCATGCAATATTTTCAACCTTTTCATTTTCATCTGTTGTATAATCATATGCAAAATCTGCATCCCTCTCTACCATAGCCTTGCAAGCCTCAAGGAGTTCCAATGTATCGTTCTCCCTCTTTTCGGTGAGCATAGCATCATTTTCTTGGACTGTCTTCTTACAAGTCCGAACAAAATTTCTAACATCCTTCTCTATGAAGGGAAGTTGTCCAGGTTGAACACCCTTTTCTATCTCCAACACCTTCACTATTCGATTAACAGGAAAACCTGCTTTGGATAGCAAAAGAATTCGCTCTTGATCAGCCTCCTGTATTTTCCGATATGCAGGTAGCAAGCGCACTTGGTCATCTTCCAACAATTCATGATTATGAACATTGCTAAACTGTGACACATACCACTGAGCAACACCATCAACAATTTCCTTCGTGAGATACAATTTTGCATCGCATCCACATCGAACTGACTTCCGATCCCGGGGATGCTCCACATTGGCCTTTTTTCTTGGTTGATTAAATCCAGAGCGGTAACAAACAAAATCTCGCCTGTAAATCCCTAAATTTTGGCTTTCAGTTGACCGAGCTTTCCTGATTGAAAATCCATTCTTCCGAGCAAAATTGCTGTAGTATTCAAAAGCGTCATCATCAGTTTTGAAAATTTGACCTACATACGGTGTGAAGACAACGTCCGTTGATGATGATGTTGATGGTGTCTCATTCTTTACAAGTTGAGAGCTCACTGGTGTCTGGTCATCTCCTTCATACTTAATATAGCATTTCCAATCTCCACATGGACACTGTTGGCGTCGAATCCATATATTATTCGACGGCTTCATAGCCATTGTCAGCAAAGATATTCCTAATTTCCAGACCCTCGTGCACTCTATGCTTTCTGTCAAAATGCAGAACAAGAATTAAAAAGAACAATTAAACAATAAAAAAAGACCCCCAATTGAGCCAAAGTAGGTTTAATTGCCAAGGATATAAAAAGGAAAAGGAAAGCAATCAATGAATCTTTATAATAGTAGTCTAGCTCTTTGTAGGACATAAACTTATTACTTGAACATCTCTGTATGTGTGTGTCTATGCGCCCTATTTGTTGCACACTCAGCAACCCAAAAAGTAGATATATGTTTGAAAATTTTTTCACTTTTTCCTTCCTCAAAATTTCCAGCCACTGGACAAAATTAAACTTTGGCAAAGATGGTGAAAGCAAAGAGGGAAGGAGAGAAAGTTTGCTGGCCATAGAATTCAGTACATAACTTTTTAATATATTATTAATCGTTACAAAAGAGAGAGAGGGTAAAACCTGTAACAAAACTGCATAACACATAATTCAGTAGTTCACAGCTCAAGACGTAGGGGAAAAGAAAAAGACGTTGGGTTGCAAATGTAAACATTCCCAGCTGATGTAATCTTATGCAGTTATGCCTAAAGTTGCAGTTGATGTAAAATTGGATTATTATGATATCACTGAGTAGCCACAGCACAACAAATTATCACAAAAAGAAAAAAAAAAAAAAAGAAAAAGGATCCAATTCAAAAAAAAAAAAAAAAAAATTGAAGCACACAACAAGAAACGGAATAAAAAATAAAAAATTTAGGTAAATTAACTATTCAAGTTGACACAAAGAAAGCCTACCAATAGAGAAAACATAAATTAAGCTAAATAATGAACACATACCAAAATTCCAAAGCAGAAAGTGAAAATTCAAGTAAAGTATAGAAAAACCAATTCCACATAAGAAATTGAAAACCATGGAAACTGAATAAAAACCCTAAATTATGCTTTAGGCAAGGAAACCTTTTAATAGCTAAACAATGGCAAAAATGGCACACAACAGCAAATTAAAAAATAACAATTGCAAAGAGAAAACCCAAAAGACTGATTCTAATTTCTCAGCCATTAACAATGTGGTAATGCCAAAACCGCCTGCAAATGATGGGTTTTCAGTTTAGATAACAGGGAAGAAATAAATTAGGGAAAAAATTACTAAAACTACTACTTAAATACCCAAAATTAAGACTGATAACTGATAAATGAAAGAATTAGAAGTTGGAAAAACAAGCTTATTGATTATAGATTACGTACCTGCAATAGAAATGTATTACAGAGAAAGAATAAACAATCAGAATAACAATAAGCCCCTTGAAAAGCTGAGAACTTTTTCTTAAGAGAAGTTCTTCACGTCCTCTCTGTTCTTTGTTTACGCTTCGTTTTGGGTTTTGCCAGTGTTTTTCTTTGTGAGAGAAAGTATCTAGCAAAAGTCAAATGGAGGCCCAATGGGCAATGTCAGGTCTATAGCTCCAGTAAGTTTAGCTCTAATTGCCACGTAACTCCATATATATAAAGATTTATGTGGGATCCACTGATGACGTGGCTAGGACTCTACTTTCCTTTTAGAAGGGTTTATGGTTCGGTTTGGTTTGATTCCGTTTAAGAATTTTAAAAAATCAAACTATTAATCACAATTAGTATAAATGCGATTCGACTGTTTGAGGGCTTTTTGAAAAATAATCATTGTTATAAGAAGAAAATAATGAAAAACAACTTCAGTGTTATATATATAAATTTTTGAGTGTTTTTTTTTTTTTGTTATATATAAATTATTTTCTCACCAAAACTCATATTTTGAGTTGAAATTCTATTGATAATGGAACAAATTTCTATTTATGAAGAAAACCATTGATTAGGACAATCATACATTTAAAACAATTTAACATTACTCTGGCTTATTCATAAACAGTCATAGTTATAGGATGGATGCCTGACCTTCTTCCAAGAATATATATTACTGTCAAAAGAATAATCTGTACAAGTATCTCCTGAAATGGCAAGTCAATTATATTCATAATTGCATGAACAGTTGTAATAATTAAAAAGCTAAAACCTATGAATTTAACGCTATTTGATAGCCAACAACATGCTTCTGAAGTTGCCAATTGCCATTCCCAAGGGCTAAAGAACAAACTGCAGAAAATACAATGAACACTATCACTGTAAACTTCAATTCGTCTTGAAAGACTATGCCAATGGTTTAGACCCAATGTCAGCAAATCCCTCTTCCACTTCTGCAGCTAATAATTGATTATCCTCATCCTCATTGTCAAATGCAGTTACGCTCATAAACTTCTGACAATTTTGTTTTTGTTTGGATATGCTTACCCCATACCAGATATTCCACTTCACAGATTGGCACGCCTCGCCTCGCCTCGTCTTGCCTCGCCAACGCCGCATCTTCATAAAGCTGTATGTAGTTTGTTGTCATCATTCGATCAATGGATAAAACTGTTCAATACAGGCAGCAACTCTTCTGCAGCTTGACAAAAGAACAGGGCATGACGTGAAGCTGCGCAACACGATTTCCAGTAGCATGCAGCTCTGAAGCAAAAGCTGGTTTTTAATGCTGAGCTATTTCATTATTACTTAGATGGTAGAGAACCAACTTTGTGAAGCTGACAGCAGAAATTATTTTTCTCCTTTACTCATGAAGCCATTATGTCTGGTTAGCCAATGGAAGTTCTATTAAGATAATGAAAGATGACTGTTCTGTTTCTCTGAGATACTGCACGGTTCCATTCATAATCTTTACAAGCTTCTGGCTGATGTATAAGCCAAGTCCTTCTCTTGAAACACCCTGGTTATGGTGAAACATCTCTTGGATTAAATGTTCTGGAATCCCAGGGGCTGGATGTGAGATACTGCCACATCAAACAAACCAACAATCAAATTCAAAAAATTTGATTCATTTATTCTTTTATTTATTTTCAAGGAATGTTAAAACATAATCTATCATCATTTTCTTTCTTGTCACTAGCATTTGAGGGCATAGGTTCAAAACTTAGAAAATAATTCAACAAATAACTTGAAATTGGATATAAAAGAGAGTTTAATACTCCATCAATATAAAGAAAGGATAATTACTTAAATTTCAGATGCTAAAAAAAAGTCTGGGAAGAAATATGATGTGGTTTATGGTATGATAATACAACCATTATTACGAAGAACTAGGGTTCTCAACTTAAGACTGACATCTGAATGATCTTAAGTAAGAAATCCTTGCAAATATTAATTGCTACACAATTATAAGTTACATCGTGATTCTAATTGAGGAAGGGACCAATTCCGAATAGCAAATTCTAAAGCGTGTTGATTCCCGCTCTCACTACATTCCCAGACTCCCCAAATTTGCAAAGAATCAAATGAGGAAAGCATAATGAATAATTTAAATGATACTCACCAAAATTCGAGATGAACAAGGTGAATATTTGTCCCTATGCGTTCCTTTCTTGGAATTACCCTGAATGCAATTGATGATCCCTCAAATGCAGGGGTAAAGAGGAGTGTGTTTGTTAAAAGATCTGAAAGGACTTGCTGAAGCCTCAAGTTATCTCCATACAAGTTCATAGATGATAGTTCTGCCGGTAAATCACGAATAATCTCCACCTGCTGCTGCTGGCATAGCATCATTGCTTGTTTTATGACGACTTCCAGAGTTTCACCAAGGTTAAATTCTTCGGAGTTCAATTCCATATAGCTGCAATTTGGCATCACAATTATCAAGTTGTTCAAAAAATTAAGGTGGAAAGATACCAACAACACAAGATATTTAGAATTGGTTTGTTAATCTAACTTGACGCTCACTACAACAGTTACAGACAAAATTCCAATGTAAGAATTCATACCATTCCTCAATACTCTCAATATCAGTGTCATTTACAATCTTGTTTAACTGTTCTTGACACAAAATGCTCATTTTCAGAAGCTGTTTTTGTTCTTTGCTTAAGTCTGAAGTCCCCATTAGATTCTGCATTAGCATAATTCCATTTAGAGGTTTCCTTACTTCTTGGCGAATATATTCCAATTTATTAAGGCTACTGGCTGCAGCCTGTTCTGATATTCTCTGCACCTGTAGAGCATATTGAAGTTCTGGACTAGCCACATGCAAAAAGAACAGAACCCCAGTGATCCTTCCCTCTGTATCAGTTCTTTTGCTTGCAGATACTAAAGCTTCAACATATTTACCCTGCTGATCAAAGAATCCAAATAACAACTTATCTGCATCTTGACCTGCCATTACTCCATTTAGTAATATCCTGAGTTTGGTTAAAGTATCATTACCTTTAACCCGACAGCCAAAACTGTTGACTGTGAACACTTCCCCAAGAAGCATTCGGCCAACAGCTTCCTCCCTCTTCAAACCAGACAAATTTTGCATTGCATAATTCCACTCCAAGCATTGACCATTCTCATCAGTCATAAAAATTGGAGGAATAAGGGCAGTTGGACTCCGTAAAATTCCAACATAATCACCCTGCATACGAGTATATTTCTCCATAACTATTTTTTCCTGTGTAAGGTCTTGAGCAATAAAGCAAATTCCTACCACATTTCCCCTTACATCTCGACTGCAACATGCATTAACTACCAAATGTACAGGACCACAGGTTTCCTGAGAAGCAAAGGTCTTAAATTTGATTTCAATGCTCTTCTCTTCCATACCTGCAATATATTATTAAAAAATCATAATAAGGAAATTCATGACAGGTTAAAAGAACAAGAAGATAATAGAAAGTATGTCCCAGTGCATGAGGCTTCCGACATTGCAAGGAGGAGACATTACAAGATAAATTTTAACTGTTTCCTTTCTCCTTTTTCTTTTCACAGGTTGAGTGATTAGCGGTGGAAGGGAAAGAAGCAACTAGAAAGGATAGGAGGAGCTCAATCATTAAGTTTACTAGAAAGCATGAAAAATATAGAGTAGTGATGATTGATTAAAAATTATTACCTCTCTAGTTTCTTTTGAACAGCTGAACAGTGTGACAGATATTATAAATAATTTTTGTGCTAGTTAAGAAGGGAATATATGTATCATAGTTCAATAGAAGGTCCAAGTAACCTTGATAACTGAATGACATAGCACTTCATGCAATTAGAAAAGTGGGTCCATAAGTGGAACCTGAACTAAATACCTTTTACATTCAGCTGAGATTCATTAATGCCAAAGTAGACATCCCATGCCAGACAACACAAAAAATAAGCACTCTACATCTAAATTTATGCATAAATCCACTTCATCATAACATTCTAATCTTCAAATATGACTCCACAAGTAAGAACCATCCAATTAGAATCAGATATAAGGAATATATGCAAATGTAAGCAATATACTTTGGTAAAAGTTACATGTACAATGTCACAAACATTTAGCAAATTTGCATGATTTGTCTTATATAAATCATAAGCTGTCCAAGATAAGTTGTAGAATCACCTTTCAAAGCTGCCGATAGCATTCTTGTAATTAAATTGACAGAATCACCCTCGACAAGATCAACTAAGGGGGTGCCAATAGCTTGGTCAACAGACAGACCGGTAAGTTCAGTCGCTTTGGAATTCCACCCATTTATATTACCCAAGACATCTACAGCCATGATGGGAACAGCAGCTGTCTCAATAACACGAACCATTTCATTTGTGAATATGTGTAATTCATCCACCCTTTGTATTCTGTCATCAACTGATGTAACATCCACAATCATTTTGGAATCATCTACAGCCTCATTTTCTAAGGTTCCTCGCAATATTAGCTGTAAAGAATGGATGGCATCCATTTCAACATCTTCCCAAGGCAAGGATCTCCATTTGACTACCTCCAGAAAAGCCTTGAATGATGATCTAGGGTGCATCTTTTTTGCATCATCCTTGGCTTCAGGATCATGCTTTGCACCACCCCACTTGATCTCTTTAGCAGTATGGGACCTAAACCAAAAAAGGAAATCTTTTGAAGTGATCCTAATAGCAGCAATACCACAAATTACATCACCAAGAATTGATGCACCTGGATAACCAGCTTCCATAAGGCTGTCAGTACTTAAGCCTGTACTTTCACTGTGGTACTCAAGAAGCCATTCAGCTATATCTCTTATCTGTGCCTCTGTGGGGGTAGCACCAAGCAACCAAAATTTTTTCTTGAAGTAAAGTGCAGCACCATCACACTTGACAAGATCCATGACATTAGGAGTTTGAGTAACAATTGCCACAGGATCATCCCTTAGGAGCATGTCAGAAAGTAAAGTTTGAGTTTGCAAGACATGCTTTTCCCTCATTTGAGCTGCCAACTTCATTTCCTTGTTGATCTGAACACCAAAGACTTGGATCAAGAACTCACAAGCATACCTCAAAGGAAAAGGAACAAACCTGGGACTAGTGTGATGGCAAACCACCAAACCCCACAGTTTTTTTCCCTTTTGCTGATCAGTTTCCATCTCATCATCATCCTCATTAATTGTCACTGACATCACAAGAGATGCAATTGAGCCCATATTTTTCATGTATTGTGCATGACAACCATGAGGAGATCTCAACGTGGATCCACAAAGACTTAATGGTTGAGCCAAGCTCTGGTTTTGAATTACTTTTACTGGGGGGGCCAAACAATCACAAATCATCCGAATCTTGTTTTCCATGAAGAGGAATCTTGAAGCTTGTGGTATATCAGTAGCTGGAAAATGCATACCAAGATAAGGCTCCAAATCAGGTCTACGGCACTCTGCAACAACTTCCCCATGCTCATCTTCATGAAATTTATAAACCATCACCCGGTCATAACCTGTCAAATCACTAACTTCCTTAACCAAAACATCATGAAGTAGTGACATATTCCCACTGGGCAAAGACTGTAACCTTGAGATGGCTTTGGCAGCAAGTTTATATGATTTCAGTGCCCCTGCAGCTGTGATTGGCACGTCAGCTGGATTAACTGGTTCTAAATCTATAACCAATCCCGCATCAATTCTATGCAATATTGCGTAAAAGGGCTTGCCAGAGGTTTTACAATGGACCAATATAGGATTAAGAAGATTAACATCTGGAAAATTAGCTGCTTTCTGCAACGCTGCTGAACCTGGAGATCGGAAAAGTGTTAGCACATTAGTTCCAAAAGTTAAAGCTTCTTGCTGCTCGATGCTTGGAACAGCATGTGGTGCCAAGTCCAACATCTCTGGGGCATTTTCACTATAAGCAAGAACCTTTAAATTTTTCTCATCAACAGCAATCATGGAACCAAATGGTTGAACAAGTCCTCCTCTCTGCATCTTTTGGAGGTAAGCCAATACAGTGTCAGAAGGAACATTGCTAGTTGAACTTGAAATGTTGAAATCAATTGATGTAGAGTAATCAAACCGAGAGTCTTCAAAGTCCGCATGGAATTTAGCATCGATTGGTGTCTGTGCTACCACACGAGCAATTTCCCTTGATCGAGCAGAACTGCTCCTTGCACTATTAGCACTAGTATTATTGTTTGTTGATTTCGATAACATCTCTCAAAACCTTGTTTCTTTTCAACTCTTCCGTTGCTCTAGTAGCTCGTTCTATAATAAGCAACTTACACCCTCCAAAAATTAAACCCTCAAATCTGTGCTTAAAACACAAAAAGTTCACTAGAACAAACCAAAATCACTTAAATCTTCCACAAACTTATTGTCTAGTCTTTGCCGCCTCGAATCTACTGATCCAAGGATCATTATGAAAGTAAGAAAGAGAAACCCACCAACAATTCCCATGAAACCCATAAAAGGGTGGACAAGAAAAAGAAGGTAATAAAAGAATCCAAGTAGTGCCCACTATTTTATTCTCAACCAAAAAGCCATAAAGAAAAAAACAAAGGTATACCAGCAAATAGGATTTCTCAGGTATATCTCTACATAGTCAGTTCAGCTTATCCAAAAACAAAAACCCCAGATAAACAAACCCTTAAAAGTGCAAAAATTCATTAGTAGATAAATTAGGAAAACCCTCAGCAAAACATTATACAAAATCCCTATACTACCGAAAGTAAGTTCAATTTACCAAAAATTCAAACTTTTCAGTTCAAACCAATAAATCCACTTCAATTCAATATTAAGAAAACACACATAATTTCGAAGAAATGTAAAATTATACTACATATATAAATAGATAGAATATTGTCGGCCTGACTATAAAATTTGTAGGCATGCTCAGCTGCGCGTGAATCCGACCCATTTTTCTAATCCCAATTCTTCTGGATTACGATAAATCAAGATTCAAGAAGCTACTTGCCTGTTTTCAAAAAAGTACTTGCCTTTTTCTTTATCCCTCTTTATATTTTTCGGACGTCAAGTCGTTTGTCTGGTTTTGTCCGCTACACTTCGATTTCGAGCTATAAGGAACACTGGTGGATCAATGTTTGATTGCTTCGGGAAACTGACAATTGCATCAAGGGATTTGCTACATTGCCTGCAAGAAAACTTAAGTTATGTCTTGCTACAGGATTATAAAATAAAAAATTATATATATATATATATATATATATATATATATATATATATATATGTATATATATTTTACTATTATATTATCTATATCTATCTGTATTATATATAAACGTCGGAATAGGGCGAATAATAAGATTTTTGATATCGTCCTCAATAAAATTTAGAATATCTTAAAATAGCCTTAGTGGTAGTCAATTCGAAAATTACATTTTTATATTAATGAGTGTTTAGATGAGTGGTTCGATATTTTTTTCTCTTAGGTGAAGTCGAAGGTTCCATCCTCGTGGATGGAGCAAATATTCATTGTAAGCACTTTATCCTTTCTTGGTCGACAAGACGAAAAAAAGAAAAAAAAGTATGCTCTTCTTTTTTTTTTTTATGGTTATAGAAAAAATTGTGGGTTATTTGGAGAGAATGTAACGTTTCTTTTATGTAATTTTTTTTATTACTTAATTAACTTATTTATTTATTTATTTTATTTTAAATTTGCAACTTAAAACAATAGAAAAATAAAATATTTGAATAAACTCATTAATGTTGGATCCTAGCATGATTTGTGTTGTACTTTTCATTTATTGATTTGGCTTTTTTTTTTGTCCATCAAAATCAAATTTAATTAAATTATAGCATTTCCAGAGTTATTTTTGAAATTGAAATTGATAATTTTTTTAATATAATTTATTTCTTGTTATACGTTGAGTTCTTAAAAGAATTTGATTCTTAATAAAATTTGTTATTTTTATTTTCTTTTTGTTATTGAATTAATTTGTAACCACTATCATTTTAATTTAGTAAGAGATTTATATCTCTCTTGCAATAAATAGATGACCTCCTAATTAAACATTTTTAATTTTCTTGATATTTTTTTCTTTTATATTCCTAAATATATTTTACTTGAAAGAAAATGGTGTTTATGAAATTGAAAAAATTAGAACTATATATTTTTGTTTTGGGTCATTTTTTGGGTTTGAAGAGTTTGTGTGTATGTTCATATATTCCTTTCTCTAATGCACTGAGTAAGTAATACTATGACTATAGCCAAAATGATTACTATTATTAATTCAGATCATCTTCTCATTTCTTTTTTTACCTACCAGTAAAAAAAATTATTATTATTTTTCATTATAGCTGTATATAGATATTGATTTAGGATTGAGTGATAAATTGATTTTCTTTTGAGCATCTATCAGAGTTTTAAGAATCTATATTTATAAATTAGGAACTGAATGATTATGTATAAGAATTGGATTAAACTTTATTTTGAGACCATTTCATTATATAAAAATAGAATTAAATACATGAGAAATAATATTACAAGTAGCTTACATGGCAAAATCTAATACAATTAACCAATTGTATTTATTGTAATCTAAATAAATTTATGCTTTAATATTATATAGATAAAAAATTAGAAGAGTGTAAAAAATGAAAATATAACGAGCATTGTCAATGTGCAACACACGTCATAAAAAAACTAGTACTATATTTAAAAGTGAAAATGAGGGGAAAATAATGGGATTACCTATATAATCCTTAATAAAATTTAAAATGTTTTAAAATACCTTAATGGTGGCCATTTCAAAAATTATAGTTTATTAGTTGATTGGATATAATTTATTTTTAAAATTTATTTTTTAATAAATATATATGATAATGAGACATTTAAAAATTTTTATATATATATTTTTTGAATTTACTATTTATTTGATTTTGTTTTGATTATAATTTAAAGCATTTTATTTAGGAGGGAGATAAAAATAGAAAAAATATATTTTCTATTAATACTCTCTTTTTCTTTATGTTTGTATGGTTTGATTGGATATATTTTTTAAAAATAATTTTCAAATTGAATAAAATTTTAAATATAAATTTTTGAAATTATATTGCATATATGTCACGACCCATTTCCATGGACCGGACCGGCACTAGGGCCCAGGTAAGCTTAAGGCTCCCGAGGCCCGTAGTAAGCCTGAAACACTACAAATTTGCTATCTCAATAAAATTTTAAACATTTACAAATTCCCCTGCTTACAATACACTATAGTTATAATACAGGCTCACAGAATTATTCCATCTATAATAATACACAACTTAAAAGTATACAAGTTCTATAACTGCGGAGTTTACTGACGGATGTATACATATAAGTCTTCGGACATTTATCTATTTAATTGATCAATACTAAAATTAGCGAATTTCTTTTTTAACGGCGAAGAGCAGAGTTATAGCTGGGATTTAGAAATGCTACTTCCTGAAAGATTTAAACAAAAGAGATGTGAGTTTATTAATGAATAATAATTATTGCACAACACACGCATTCACACAATTGTATAAATATATCAACCTAGTCATCCGACTAGGTATATGCTCACACAGCCAGTCACACAAATGGCATATCACCAGCACTCACAATTATTAACATCTTCATATAATCACATCACGTGGAAATTAGTCAGTGGAGTCACCGAACCCCCGATGAGCCGTCCTCCCACATGGCTCATCCTCTCACATGTGCACCAGGGAGCCGATCCCCCATACTGGCCGACCGGTCTAATCCTCACTTGACCAGCCCTCTCATTATTTTTCCATTCTCTCTTTTCTTTTCCATACCAACAGGAGGCAACCCGGTCGTCTCCATCAAATCTAGATCATCAGGCGCTCACAACAGGAGGCCACCCTGCGGGCTGCGATCAAATCTAGATTATCCGGTGCGCCCAATAAAGAAGCCAGCCTGTGGTTAACAATAACGGTAACGGTAGGTGCACACGGGGGCGCTGATCTCCCATTTACCCGGCTAACAGAAACAGAATCAGGATCCATATAACAGAATCAGGATATAACAGAATCAGAATCAGGATCCGTATAACAGAAACAGTCTCACAAACCCATGGTGACCCACTTCATCCCAATTCCACACAAACAAAGCAAGGCATTGTCACATCACAACTAATCAAGCATTGCAATTAATTGCAGAAATATTGCAAAGTTAAACATCGGAATGCAATACACAATTAGACATTCATACTCAAATGCAAATAAATAAATAATATTAACAATAAACAACAATGATAGAATAAATAATAATAATGAAAATAAACAATAACAATGAAAATAAATAAGTAATTGAATAATTAAGTAAATAGATGATAGTAAAATAATTAGAATACTTTATTTACTATGTATTAAGTTATAGAATTATTCTAAATAAACCTATTACTTTATATTGTTAACTAAGACTAGTCTAAGTTCTATCGAAATTTCGGCAGCACCTCCCCTAAAAATTGGGCTATTTACCTACTCAAATATCACAATAATATATATATTAATCATTCAATGCACACAGCCCATCCGTCGGGCGATCAAACAGTTAAATTTCCCTTCCTCCATCCAAATAATAATGTCAACATTCAACTATTAATTCACAACTTATAATAATCTTCAAACGTGTTCCAATAATATTACTGAACATTCTTTGCTTCACATAAATATAATCAGCTTCTTTAGCTAATTGACAAATAAATGAAATCTTTTATATAACTATATACATATAAGAACACAATTACAGATATTACAATTTTATGTTCTAGTTACAATGCTACTTGCTGAAATAATATCGAAATCTTTTAAAGACCAGCTTATAAACTATCCTATAGTTCAAACAAATGGTATACTATCTTAAATGCAATTGTCGTATTTTCCCAGTTGAAGTTATGTGTTTAAGATTTCTCGATCAATGTTTGAATTCTAACTTATAATCTATTTGATTTATTAGTAGAATATTTATTCATCTTATCTTAGTATAATTATTAGCATTTACTAAGTTTTTGTACTACACTTATTTGCACCCATAAATTTAATCAATAGTAACTCGTATCCTATTATAACTCTATTAGTCAACTAATGATTTCTAATAATACACTTGGCCTATTAGCTTTTAAATATTCCGCCGAACACCCGACAACATCTCTCCTTAATCATACTCAACATCTAGTTTAAATTACCGTAGAACGATCGGCAGCCCATCCACCAGGCAAAGAACTTTAAATAAAATCCCCATCCTCCTATCATTATCAACCCACCATTCTTCGTTATACAGTAATTATAAAATCAATATCTTGAATCCATAATTTACTATGAATTACTTAATAAGTAAAAACAAAATAATTTCTTAAATTGAATCAATAAGTCTTATTTATATGCCTACCCATCATTGATTTTCACCCTTCAAATTTAATCACAATCAAATAAATGGTTTGTTTGACTGCACCTATTTATATTTCAGGACCTATAACCAATTATTTACAACACTAAATCCTAGATTTTCTTTTAATAAGCCAAGTATAACTTCGATTTAATCTCAAGTCATGCTAACAAAATAAGCTAACAACCAATTTATTCATGTGATTAGAATACCCAATAACTTAGTTACTGCATTTCTACCAACCCCTCCTTAATTTAACTTTCTGTGATATTTACGGCTTAGAAGACTAATTTTCGATTTCTGTCGTCTAATGATTCGAACACTATACAATATCAAAGTGCAAAACTAATTGCAAAACTAGATTCTATGTAAAAATTGGTATATACTGCCTATGAGGAATTCTAGTCACCGAATCCACCGCTGTCGCCGCCGTCTATGGTGGCCGGAGGTACCTTGGTTCCTAAATCTTGCAATTCTTACGCCAAGACGCAGCAAATTTCATATAGAACTCAGTTCTATAGCCAACTACTGCAATTTATGTCAATATCTAACAAAATCCCAATTTTTATTTCTTAAATCCCTAAGTCCCATTTTGATCAATTCCTGCGTTAAATCGCCTAATCTATGCAAAATGATTTCTAAAGGAGTGAAATGGGAGGACAATCAACTTACCTCGCCGGAGAGTATAGTCGGAGTTGCTCGGAGGGAAGGACGGAGACGCGACTGTCTCGATCGCGCTAAGGTCCCCAGCTTCGCTGTGACTCTTGCGCTCACCAGAAACGGAAACGGAGAGAAGGGAAGGAAGGCGGGCTGCTGCGGCGAGGAGTCGACGGCGAGGAGGCGCTGGTTCTGGTGGTCGGAAAACCAGAGAGGAGAGGCAGCGAGGTCGCGCGCTGGCACTGGCGCAAGGAAGGAGAAGGGGAAAGAAAAAAAAGAAAGAAAAAAAAGAAAAAAAAGAAAAAGAAAAGAAAGAAAAATCTTGGGCTTCTAGACCATTCCGGTTCGATTCGAACCGGTTTGGTCTAATTCTATGATTTGGCTCAATTAGCTTGGTTTTCGAAAAAATCAAATTGGTTTACGGGTCTAGTTTAGCAATAATAAAATACTAGCTGGTGTAATCTTATTGGTTGAAATAAAAATTTTATTTTTAAATGAAAATTCTATGAAATTAAATTTTCGGATTGTTTCAATTATATTCAATAAACTAATAAAATATAATTGTTTTTAATTTTTATTTGCACATTTACTTGTTTTACACATCCGTAGTTTAATTTTTTTACTGACAATATATTACAAAAAAGAAAAATAATTAAATAAAAGAAAATTATAAGCATAAATTATACACTTTAATAGATCAATAAAAATAAATTTTATTAAGAAAAATAATTAGATCAATATATTTTAAAACAAATTATAAGCACAAATAATGATTATTAGCATATTAAAAGTCTTTTATTTTATTACCTTAATTATAATTTTACATATAGAAAAATATGAAAGTTACAATAAAGATAATTATAATTTGTTTGACAAAATCAAAGAAAATATAGAGCATATAACTCTATTATTATCTGTATGTATAACATCAAAATTTTTATATTTAAATTGTATTTGATTTATTATAATTTTTTACCTTTTGTCCAAATTTAAGATAAAATTATTTACATTTCTTCAAACATTTATGTCATTACATATAATATTAACTTATATATAAATAATATTAC
>NW_028322551.1:0-8511 GCF_041381405.1 Jatropha curcas | reverse complement strand
CCTGCCGTCAACCCAAAATCAATATCTATATACAACTATGATGAAAAATAATAACAAATTATTTTTTATTGCTAGGTAAAAAGAAAAGAAATAAGAAGATGATCTGAATTGATAATGGTATCACTTTGGCTATATTGGTAGTATTACTTACTCAGTGCATTAAAAAAAAAAAGGAATATATACACATACTCACAAATTCTTGAAACCCCAAAAGTGATCCAAGATAGAAATATATAATTTTAGTTTTTTTTCCAGTTTCATAAACACTATTTTTTTTCAAGTCAAATAGGTTTAGAATATAAGAGAAAAAATATAAAGAAAATAAAAAAATGCTAAATCATCAAGAAATCATCTATTTATTTCAAAGGAGATATAAATCTTTTACTAAATTAAAGTGATAGTAGTTATAAACTAATTCAGTAACGAAAGAGAAAATAAAAACTAAAAATTTATTATCAAGAATAAAAGTCTTTTGAAAATTCAACATATAACAAGAAACAAATTATATTAAATTGCCGATTTAAATTTGAAAAATGAACTCTTTGTTCAACTCGAAAGATTGTAACTTAATGAAATTTGGTGTTGGTGAACAAAAAAAAAAAAAAAAAAAAAAGGGGACTAAAGCGAAGTCAATAAATGAAAATTACAAAGTAAATCATGATAGGATCTAATATTGATCACTTAATGAGTTTATTCAAGTATTTTATTTCTCTATTTTTTTAAGTTACATATTTAAAATAAATAAATAAGTTAATTAATTAACAAAAAATATTTTATACTCTCCAAATAGACCGTGAATTTCCCTAAAGCTAAAAAAAGAAAAAAAAGAAAATATTTCCTTCTTTTATCTCTCCTAAATAAAATATGATGTATATTCTATTTGAAAATTTATTTTTTAAAAAATATATCCGATCAAGCAAACGTAAAGAAAAAATGAAAATAAACTATACTTTTTTTCTTTTTTTTATCTTTCCCCTAATTATAATTAAAATCAAATAAAATATTTAAAAAATAAAATATAAAAATTTCAATGTTTTGTTATTATATATATTTATTAAAAAATAAATTTAAAAAAGATAAAAATTAAAAATTTTGTTATTTTTAATATCTATATGTTAATTAATAAAAAATTACATAAAATGAACATTGTATACTCTCCAAAGAAACTCTCAATTTTTCCTAGGACCATAAAAAAAAGAATATACTTTTTTTATCTTTTTTTTAAATAAAATATTATTTATAATTTTAAAAAAAATATACAGTCACAACATAAAAACATAAAGAAAATAAATATAAAGAAACAATATACTTTGTTCTTTTTTATCACTCCTAAATAAATATAAAATTTTAAATGTCTCATTATCATATATATTTATTAAAAAATAAGTTTAAAAAAAGATAAAACTTAAAATTTTAAAATTCTTAATTATTTATATATATTTATTTAAAAAATAATTTTTTATAAATTATATCCAATCAAGTAATAAAATGTAATTTTCTAATTGACTATTACTACCACTATTTTATGATTTTCAAATTTCATGAAGGGTGCTATCGGAAATTCCATTATTCCTCCTATTTTCATATTTATATATAGTCTAGATTATAAATAATAAATTTATATTTATATAGACATAGATATTAATAATGTTGTTAATTATTAAAAAAAAAGAAGTGAAAGGTTTTTAAAATGTTAATAATATTATTAATTATTAAAAATGCTGAAGAATATCAATCTACACGAATTCTATAACAGGAAAAAAAAAAAGAAATAAAGAACTATTAATGATATGTTTATATAGATATAAATATTAATGAAAAACTGTAAATTATTTTTTAAAGAAAGTGAAAGATTTACAAAATATTAATGATATTATTAATTTTACTAATTATTGAAAAAATGAAAATATCGTTAATGATATTAATTCAAGTTCTCTAAAAATTAGTAAAAAAATATTAAAAAATATTTTTCTTAAAATAAAAAAATAAATTTCAATTAAGCAAAATGATATTTTAGTATTTTGCTATGTTAACACCCTAATACCTTAAAATCATGCCATGTAAGCTCATATGTTTGAGCATTTAGCTGTATTCGGTAATAACATTTAGCATAACTTTTAGTGTTTTGAATTAGTAAAAAGTACTAACTGACATATAAAGTAGCTTTTAGAAGATGAATGAGCTTTTTCTAAAATGTTATCCCACTCGACGTTTAGCATTTTAGGTGTTTTTATAGAAATTTTTTTACAACTCTATTCTTTATTAATTTAAAATCTTTCTTTATCACATCATGTCTTTTTATTATTTTTTATACTTGGTGATAGAGATATACTATTAACTATGCATATGTAATAGTATAGCTATGAATGATTTTCTATTGACAATTATTTCTTTGTATTTAATTGGAAATTTGCATTAAATAAATGTTATTAGCATATGAACAATAATTGTGATTAGTACATTTTGTATGTATTAATTGGACCAAGTAGAGAATGGATGTTTAGTACTGACTGTTAAACATATTCTCTAGGACATTAGAAATAATGTTTATTGTTCTTAATCTTGATTTATTTTAATATGAGCAAACATTGATTGTCTTGTGCTTTGATTCATTAAAGGGTGAGTTTCATTATTGGAATAATATTCTCGGTGAATTGGGCAAAGATATTTTGTGTTTGTGAAATATTAATTAATGATAGAATCCATGTCTCGGTTTAGAGATTGATGATGCACTTTAAGTAAGCTTATAAGGTTTCATAGTGTAAACCCTGCAGGTGGATATTGAATCCGACACATGAAATAAGTTGAGCGACAATCTTAAAGTTATATTGTGATTTAAATAAATTGTCAGTAAGTTATTTAAATGACAGCATCTGTAATCTTAACATGGGGAACATTATTTTATTATGTTGTGGAATAGTAAAATAAATAAGGAGTTCAGTCATGAGTTTTTAGTGGAATAATTCATGATTAATTATAATAAGAATATGTTGGTCTACATAGGTTCTTATTATAATTAGTAGCCTGATTTATTTTATTCCTGCGGTCCCTATAGTGCCCTAATTATTTGGAAAGTTAAGGGTGTATTAAATAATAGATAAATTATTTAGTTTTAAAATAATTGATTTTATTTTAATTAAATAATTTTTTATTTAATTTATTTTATATTAAAAAATATCTTCCTATCGAAGAGAGGTTTTTTAATATAAGATTGGAAAACCCTAAGAAAAAAATAGGCACACGTTATTCTATTCTCTGCCACTCAGAGAGTTCCAAAAGAGAGATAGTTAGGGATTACTGCAGAAGATCGTGGGTGACTCCAAGATCTCTGGAAAGAAGACCGGTGAGCGATTCTGCGCTTCAAGAGGTCAGTTATTGATTTGTTCGATAATGTTTTTAGTTTGCCTCATATAGTTTCGATGAGGGTTGTTTCCGCTTTATACCCGCTCCCATCACTTGGCTTGTTTATAATTGATAGTAAAAAAAAAAAAAATATTGGTTTTATATGTTTGCATTTGAACTCAAGAAATATTAAAGATTAAAAATATTAATCCCTAAGATATTAAAAATTTCCAATTTTATTTATAAAACAGTAAATGTTTCAATTTTTGCTCCCTTAAATTTTGAAAATTTAGGTTTAGTGAAATCATCTTTTCTTTTTTTTTTCTTTTTTTTTTTTTTTATAATGAGTTTAAGTCTATGGCTATAAATGAAAATTATAAGTGGAATATTTCAATGTCTTTTTTTTTTATCATTTTAAATTTAGTTGTCAATCAAACTGTTTTTATTAAAAATTTTCACTTTCAACCACTAATTAAATAGCTAATAGCTGCTAAAATAACTAAATTTGCTGAACGGACCTTTATATATATATATGGGGAAAAGACTTACCACACTTATAAACCAAACCAATTACAAATAGTGTTTCGATTCAAATAATGGTATTTCTTACCGTACATTGAAAAAAAAAAAAATAGTAACATTTTTTTAAAAAATAAACTTTTATAATTGGCTTCATGTATGAGACCATCCATACTGACTGTATGCAAGAAATTTCTATTTATACAGATAGATAGATTAATCGAGAGACTTAAGTAAAAAATGCTCAGCCATTTAACTTACTAAGAGCTAAGATTCCGTTGGAAACTCATCTCCACCACTTCCTTATGTGGGACCCATTCAAATGGCTTGAAGGTGAGAAGTCAGCCATTTAACTTATCAAGAGCTAAGCTTCCGTTGGAAACTCATCTCCACCACTTCCTTATGTGGGACCCATTCAATGGCTTGAAGGTGAGCTTCTCATCTCACTAAAACTCAAGTATAAAGCTTAACTATAATGCTTATAATAGTTTAATACTTTAGAGAGTTTTATGGTTTAATGAAGGAAACAGATTTAGAATGACAGTTTGGTAAGTAAGAAATTGATGGAAAATGGTAGGAAATGAAGGTTGGAAGAAAAGCATCTTTGATCTTTCTTCCATTTTATGATAATCAATATTTTGGTGGGTCGCATTTTACTTATGCATATCAAACATTGGATTAAATTTCAAATTAAGCCACTTAAAATTACGCATAATTTCCATTTTATAATACTTTATTCCCTTTTTAATTAAGAATGAGCATACATCTTAACACAATTATGGCTGAATGATGCTGAAACTTTGAACTGAGACAAAATTTGATAATCTCAAAACTTTTAACTTTGTGTTATGTATGACATCCTTATCCTTATTATTTCTAAAGTAACTAATTTAGTTTATTTGTAATTTATTCACGGTAACGTACCCATTTTGATTACATGGATTTGTACAGTAATTTTAGTTTTCTATTAAATAATATATAATCTTTACATTTAATTGGATTCATGTTTTTAGAGTTTGGGGTCACTTTCTCTTTTCTTTTCTTTTTTTCCTTTTTTTATCACATTGTCTTCGTCAACTTAGTGAAATGGGGTTAATTCACATTTGAGGAGAATGCCGTATTCAAATAAAACCCTCACAACGACAATGACAATTCTAAATTTTGGATCCTAACTTTGCAAGTAAAATTCAATTGAAAATATAGTCTATTTCCATTCATCCAACTAAACTACTCTCGATTCACTGTCTCCGTCTTGATTTATCTTTCTTCTTTTCCTTTATTGTTCTATTGTTTACTATATATCCATGTTAAATGCAGAAGAAACAAATAAAAATGGTAAGATAAAGTGCTAGCTGGAATGGAGAGAGAGAGTAAAACGAAATGCTAACCAAGGTTTGGTTGAGAAGTTGGTGAAGAAACGATAATTGATAATGAAATCTGTGTGCTTTTGTGTACAAATTAGGCCAACAAGTACGCATGGATTTGCTTCCAGAAGTGGTTTACTTTTCTAGTCTCCATTGGCTGCGATCCCTTTTTTGTTGCCCTCTCAATCTGTCTTGGTCGGTAGTAGGTGAGATGCTTACACCACTGATTATTTTTGACACTCTGCCAATGGACTGGACCACACATTTGTCCACGTGCTTTGTCCTTCTTCAATCTCCCATTCACCAATCTTTTAGCTCCAAAGTTTTCTAGCTAGCATGTCATGCATTGGAAAACCTTTTTTTTTTTTTTTAATATTTTAATTTTATTTTTATTTAGTATCTAAATAACTATTTTTTTTTTTAAAAAAACAAAGTATATTTGATGGGAATTTTTTGTCAAAAAATTGAGATAGATAATGTTACTCAATAACTAATAATATTTTATGTACATATAATATTTCGGGTTTTACTAGTGGAAATATACTGCGGAAAAAAGGATATTTTAGTCGGTAAATGCAATTACCAACGGAATGTTGACCCAACTTACCTTGTCAATACTTGTCTTGTCGATAAAAAAATTAGCTACTACAAAAAATTTCGTTGGTTGGTAATGTTATTTTTTCTGTCTAACTTGTTGGTTGAATTTTGTGTATCTTGGTTCATTATTGGTTGGCAACAGATCGATATTTATTGGTAATTTGGTCGGTAAATTATCAATATTGGGTCGCTATGTTTTTAATTTATTATGTTTAAAATTAATCAATAATCAATGGATACTCCGTCGATAAAGGTTTGCTGAAATTTGATATATTTTTTTTTCAATTTAAAAACTTGTTCTAATAAGCTATGCACGCCCTATCAATGAATGTGATCCTGTCATGGCACTTCGTATGTGTATATGTGAAGACTTCCATGGGAATAGGCTGACGCTTCAACTTGAATTCTTGTAATACATTTCATAAAACGCGAAACATATTCAAAATTCATTAATAATGAAGCTTTAGTAATGAAGCCATACAAAATTCTTCAAGTGGAATTATCATACCAATTTCTCAATAAAATCAATTGCTGAAATGGAATTGCTAGTGTGTCGAGACAGACCAACTCCTTCACCTATCTCATTTCCTCACATATTGAGGATCGGACCAAGTTTGTTGCTAGCTAGCCCAAACTTTGTTGGAAACACACCTTTGCTTCTTTCCTATACTCTGCATCTTATACAGGAAGTTCGAGTAACGCTCTACTGACTGTGCCTCCCAAGCTTTCTTAAACTGGGCCTCTATAGCATTTGACTCCCATGTTAACTCCTTCTGCAATAAATATAAAATGAAAATTTTTGTAAGATTTTTCACAATCATTAAGTATAATTAAAATTGAAGTAAGAACATTTACCAAAAACTCTTCCCAATAGAACTGTTTAGCCTCTGCTGATATACCTCCCCAACACCAGCTATCTTTCTCCAAATGAAGCTTGAAGATCCTCGTAATGGCTTTGGATGCATTAGATGATGGATGCAAGCTGTCAAACAGAAGAAAGAAAAATAGAATTATTTTCAGTTAGCAGCATAAATTTATCTTACAATTAAAAAGGGCAAAATGTAAGAGTAATTGTTTGTTATTACTTATCGTTCTTTCACGATCTTCAACTTCGATCGAGAATCTCCCTCAACTACAAAAAATGAGCAAAAGTGCAAAATATCAATGCTAATATAATTTATGCTTATCTTAAACATATACTAATATATGTACAAATACAAAGGAAGAACAATGGTGAATTGAATATTACTGGGTGGAGGGGCTAATGCAGATGGTGCTATAGTTGCTCGTGCAGAAGATGCTACAGAATCAGAATTAGGTGCCTAAGTAGAAGGAGCGATAGAAGGCGGGTTAGGAGGTGGTGGAGGCAGGGGGAATTGTGTGACTGTATGAGCATCACATGCTCTGGCACGACCACCTCATCCTCGAATACCATGACCTCATCCCCTTATGTAGAGTCATGGACCCCTTTGCTTATATCCCTCTGAACCAGTAAAAGCTAATCTCCAATAAAACATAGTAGTTGACACAAATATTAGAAAAGTTTCGAGACCAACCATAGATGTTTAAGTTTCGACTTTATACAATATGATAACTATGCGTAAGGTTCTGAATTTTAGTTTAAGATATACTAACTATTTTAAGGTTCTCTGTCTCATTCTTCTTCATCTTCTTCATCTCATTCTTCTTCTTCTTTTTCTTCTTCTTCTTCTGAAGTACCTAAGACCTGGGGCTCCGCTTTATCATCTTCATCTGATATACCAATCTCAACATATGTCTCATACTCGTTGACAGTGATTTTCGCAAGTGTACGAAATCGCAACAAGTAATATAGAGTAAGAGAGTATCGTATCCACAGGGATTGTATATCAAGTACCAAAATTATGTTAACCTATTATTATTTAAACGACAATAAAAGAGATTTGTTATAAGGAAGTAAATTTGAAAATAAAACAGAAAGAAATCAAACAACAAAGTTATGTGAAAAGAAATCAAGGATTTAAAATACTTGGGAATTTGTCTTCACTTAATTCTATCCAATTTATTTATTAGTTTGTTAATCATTTTAATTGTTCAAGTAGGAGAACAATCCTGAAATCACTAACAAGCTCTCCCGATGTATTGTTAGCTATTCTAATCTAGTCTGATTTCCTATCTCCCAACAGTGCAATCAAACATAAATTAGATCATTGAGTGTTGTGATTGTTTTGAGAATTCATAACCTAAGGTCATTAACTTATGAAAACCCCATTGAGTCAAACCATATAGCTTCCGCATCAAGTTACTATTCTCAAGTAATTTATTATCTTTTTCATATCAAAAACCCTTCTCCCGATAGTGATTAATGAAATAGTTCAATCCAGGGGAAAAATTTCTGCCTGGAAGCTTTAAGCTCAATAATAAATTATAACAAGAACAATGAAAAACAGATCTAATATTATAAATTGGAATCGAATTAAGTTACATCAAATCCCTAGTATAAGAGTTTAGCTAGACATAGTAATTAAATAAAACCCAATAATACTTGAATCAATCTTCATAGTCAATAATACAACAATGAACAGAAAAACAAGATTAAGAATTTAGAGATAAAACTAGATAACAGCTATGTAGATGGCTTCCTTGAATCTTGGCACAAATCTTGGATGCTTGAGACCCTTGAGAGAGAGAGAACTATGCAGAAAAACTA
>NW_028322550.1:0-16570 GCF_041381405.1 Jatropha curcas | reverse complement strand
GGTTCCCACGTTGGTATGGCCACTTGTATTAGAAAACAGTCCAATTAGTTATGCTCTTTGACCTTAGAAAAACTTCAACTTTTTTATTTTATTTTATTTAGTGGGACCAATGTTCTATCCTTATAAAAAAGATTCAAACTTAAAATTTTCTACCTTTCTATACTTTATAGAAATATAGAAATAAAAGGGAATAATAAGATTTTCGATAGTACGCTAAATAAAATTTAGAATATGCTAAAAAACCTTAGTTACAGCCGATTATAAAATTACATTTTATTAGTTGATTGCATATATTTATAAATTTTTTTTAAATAAATAAATATAGATAATTTGATTTGATTTTAATTATAATTTAAAATATTTTTTTCAGAGAAAAAAAAAAAATTATATTCTTTTTTCTTTATATTTGTATGATTTGATTGGATATATTTTAAAAAAAATAAATTTTCAAATATAATATACATAATATTTTATTTAGGAGAGAGATAAAAAAGAAAAAAATATATTATTTTTTAAAATATTTTTTCTTTATGTTTGTATGATTTGATTGAATATATTTTTTTAAAAATAAAATTTAAATGGAATAAATATAATAACCTTTCAAAATTTTTAAATTTTACTTTTAAAATTTATTTTAAATAAAATGAACATATATATGTGCGGGATTGTTCAACAGTTTAAAATTTTAATTTTAAGAATATACATAATTTTATTGAAATTTTTATATATCTAAATATATCTATAATATTTAATGTTTTTATTCTTAATGATAATTTTTTATTTTTTATTTTCTTTTTCGTTAATGAATAATTTGTAACTATTATTATTTTAATTTAATAAAAGATTTAGTTTCCTTTGCAATAAATAGATGACCTCTTGATGGTTAAATATTTTTAATTTTCTTAATATTTTTTTCTTATATCATAAATCTGTTTGACTTGAAAGAAATAATGTTTAGGAAACTGAAAAAAACTTAGAACTATATATTTGTTTTGGGTCCTTTTTGTGGTTTAAAAAATTTATGTATATGAGCATTTATTCTTTTCTCTAATACACTGAGTAAGTAATAATGTCACTGTAACCAAAATGATTATCATTATCAATTTAGTTCGAGACCACTTTCATTATATAAAAATAAAATTAAGTACATAAGTAACATTATAAGTAACTTGTATGAAAAAATACAATACAACTTAACCACTTGTATTTATTTTCATCTGAACAAAAACTTGTGCTTTAATATTATATAGATAAAAAAAATTAAAAATATAGAAAATGAGTATAACGAGCATAGTCAATGTGCAATGTACATCATAAAATTAGTTACTAATTATATAAATAAAAAGACCAATTATGCCACATCTAATAGGTGGAAATGTAAACTTCAACTTTAGTGCTTTATATGTAATTTTTATAATGAAGTTTATCCAAGTATAATTTCTTTTAAAACTATATAATGATTAAATTGAAAAAAAAAAAATAAAATACAAAAATTATCTATATTTCCTATGCTGTTTCGTCCTCAATCAAATCTTCGATTTTGAAGCGTGTGTCCAGTTTTCAAGTCAATGCATTATTTACGACAGCTCTCCTCCAGTTTTAAGCCAACTGCGATTTGCCAGCTATTATTCTAATCACTGAAAGGCAAACTTACAACAATTCCTCACTATAAAAGGCCTCAGGACATGGGTTCTACTATCATCACTTGTCTCTTTCTCTTTACCAACTAAGTTTTCTTAAAAAAAAAACAATGGCATTATCAAATATGCTTTTGCTTTCTACAGTCTTATTGTTTTCCCTAATGGCAATCTCAGACGCTAATTTCTACCAAAATTTTGACATAACTTGGGGCGATGGACGAGCTAAGATACTCAATGGAGGCCAGCTTCTCACACTGTCTCTTGATAAGGCATCTGGGTCTGGCTTTCAGTCCAAGAATGAGTACTTATTTGGCAGAATTGACGTGCAGATTAAACTGGTTCCAGGCAACTCAGCTGGCACTGTCACAACATTTTATGTGAGTATTACTCTTCATTATTGAATCCATAGCGCTGATTTTCAATTATAATCATTGTTTACTAAAATTTTTATGCATTATATGTAGTTATCCTCTCAAGGACCAAATCATGATGAGATCGATTTGAGTTTTGGGCAACTCATCTGGAGATCCATACATTCTCCACACCAATGTGTATAGCCAAGGGAAAGGAAACAGAGAACAACAATTCTATCTCTGGTTTGATCCCACATTGACCTTTCACACATACTCCATTGTATGGAATGCTCAAAAGATCATGTAAGTTAATTTTTCATTTTAAGTATTGTAGGAGGTTATTTACAATTTTTATTCAAAAATATAAGCATTATCCAAGGAATTTTTTTAATTTTTGTTCATGTACAATACAGTTTCATGGTGGATAACATACCCATCAGAGTGTTTAACAACTTAGAATCAATCGGAGTGCCATTTCCCAATAAGCAACCCATGAGGATTTATTCAAGCCTTTGGAATGCTGATGACTGGGCAACAAGGGGAGGGCTAGTGAAGACTGATTGGACAAATGCTCCTTTTATTGCCTCTTACAGAAATTTTAAAGCCAATGCTTGTGTTTGGTCTTCTGGGTCTCCTTGTGCCTTAACCTCCACCAATTCATTGCAGGACAGTAAATGGCAAGTTCAAGAACTTGATGCCTCAGGCAGGAACCGGCTGCGGTGGGTGCAGAAAAAGTATATGATATATAACTATTGCTCTGATTATAAACGCTTCCCTCAAGGTCTTCCATCTGAATGCAAGAGATCAAGATTCCTCTAAATTAAGACGCTACTGCTTGCCTAATTGTCCTTGGCTTCTTTCTTTCATTTTTTCCCTTGATAGGTCAATTTGGCTAGACAATTTATTATTATTTATTCTTTCGTGACATTTATTTATTCCTTATTCATTCTATATATAATACATTGTAATGTCAAATTATATATAACTAGATGAAGGTTTGCCTATTGGAGCTATTATTATTGTCATATTATATATCATGTTTTAGAAAATATTTTATAATGTAAAGAATTTTCTTTGTTTTTTTTTGGTAAATAAAGAGAGCGAGCTATAAGGATACAAGTACAATCTAGAGTTGGTTACACCATAAGAGTCATGTAAAAGGGCTTTGGGAAGGATCCATAAACACATGAGTTCCCATATCATATTTCCTAGCCTCCTTTGAACGAAAATCAGCACAAAAGTTTGCTTCCCTATAAATATTGATGCACCTCACAATTACAAGATGTGGGGGAAGTTGCTGAATAGCCAAAACGATCCACTGGACAGGCCCAGAGGAGGATGTTAAAAAGAAGTATTTTTTCTATATATGTTATTTAGAGTTGAATACACTAATATATAGATACAAAGACAGAGGATTTTTAGACCTATTATAGCTGTACACAATCTGTGGCTAAACATAAGGATGACCCTTGAAGTATGGGATTTACATAACTAGATTTCTCTACTTACCTATTTAGACAACTCATGCAAATACTCCCCCTCAAGTTGGTGCATCGATATCTCTTATGTCCAACTTGTCAAGTGAGTTGTAGAAGTTCCTTGTAGACATTGCTTTTGTAAGTATATCAGCCAACTAGTCTTCTGATTTAACAAATGGGAGATAAATAATCCTTTCTTCAAGGTTTTGTTTGATAAAGTTCCGATCCACCTCAACGTGCTTAGTGCGATCATGTTGGACCGAATTGTGAGAGATAGCGATGGCCGCCTTGTTATCACAGAACCAATTCATTTCAAAACTCGGAGCAACTCTGATTTTAGTAGTAGCTTTTTCAGCCAAAGGAGCTCACATATTCCCTTGACCATTCCCCGAAATTGAGCTTCAGTGCTAGACAAGGCAACTACCTTCTGTTTCTTGCTTCTCTATGTAACAAGGTTGCCTCACACAAAAGTAAAGTGCCCAACAGTAGATTTCCTATTCGTGATGTTCCTTGCCCAGTCTGCATCTGTGTAGCCAGCAACCTTTAAATGACCATTCTTTGAGAGCATAAGCCCTTTCCTAGGAGAGGACTTTAAATAACGAAGGATCCACATTACGGCATCCATATGGTCTTCACTTGTGCAGTGCATGAACTGACTTACTACACTCACAACAAAAGCAATAACTGGCTGAGTATGAGATAATAGATGAGTTTACCCACTAACCGTTGATACCTCTATTTGTCCACTGGTACCTGGTCTACATATTCTCCAAGTTATGATTTTGGACAATTGGAATATCAGCAGGCTTACACTCTAGTAATCTTGCCTTTGCCAGCAAATCTAGTATATATTTTTCTTTGGGAAAGAAATATGCCATGTCTTGACCTTGCCACTTCAATGCCCTAAAAATACGTAAGCCCACCTAAGTTCTTCATCTCAAACTCAGTTGACAATTGCTCTTGAAGCCTGGATATTTCTTCTACATCATTCCATGTAATGATCATGTTGTCTACATAGACTATGAGCGCTATTATTTTTCCCACTTGATGTTTTAGGAGGAGAGTATGATCAAAATTGCTTTGTCGCAGCCCATATTTCCTCATTGCCAAACTCAACCTGCCAAACCATGCCCGAGTTGATTGTTTTAGCCCATACAATGCTTGTTGTAACCTACAAGCAATTTTTTTCCTCTTAAGTAGCAGTAACCTGGTGGAATATCCATGTAAATCTCCTCTTCAAGATCACCGTGGAGGAAAGCATTTTTCATGTCCAGTTGGTGTAATGGCCAATCTAAGTTTGTAGCAAGAGATAACAGAACTCTAATAGTTTTTAGTTTGGCTATAGGTGAAAAAGTTTCCTGATAATCTATACCATATTTCTGTGTATAACCCTTTGTTACCAGCCTCGCCTTATCTCGATCAATAGACCCGTCTGCTTTATATGTGACATCCTACTGAGTCGAGTCTTGCATTGAGTCGAGTCTTGCATTGAGTTGAGTCGAGTTGAACCAAACCCGGTTGGGGTAGAATGGGTTTATTAGTGGACTTACTTGATTGAGAGAAAAAGAGCAAAGTATAAGATTTGGAGTTACTTGCATTAGAAGATTAAGCTTGAGTATTAAGTTGTAGCTTTTACCCAATTGAGGTACCATGTAGTAAGTTTCCATCATTTATCTTGATTTGTGATGACTTACCCGTAATCATCATTTTACTTTCCCATTGTTCATCTTTATCTTCATCTTCTTCATCTCCTTCATTTCCTTTACTTCTCCATCCAATTAGGCAACCTCAATTCTCTCCAAGTAAGTAGAATTACTTGCAGCTTATTGTTATTCAGTCTCTACTTGAGTGATATTGTAGATAAGTTGTAAGAATTTTGATGTGTATAGGAGAAGGGAGTTCAAAGAGTGTAGAGAAAAGAAGCTAGAACAGAGCTCACACGTTTTTGGAGTAAAGGTTTGATATCTCTTGATTTTTATTATTTTCTTTGCATGAGAATTTGTGTGGTGTGTTGCTATTGAGACAATATATTGCTTCATGTTGGAGAATGGTAGTGGTGAGAAAACAGGGGAGGTATTGAGTTTATGTTGAAAACAGGGAGGACTTCATCTTGATTTTGACCCCATTTAATGAGGGAATTAGGAAGTGTCATAGAAGAGTTATTTGTTCCTCTATGTGTTAGCTTTGCATGGGTTTTTGAATCACCTAAATTGGATTTGTATATTGAGAGATATGACCAAAAGAGTGCAGACTGCGCAGGCTGGAAACGCGTCGCGACCTGGCACTGCGTAGGCTGGAAGCACGTCGCGCGCTCGCGACTTTGCACTGCGCGCGCGTGACTTCCACTTCAAACTCTCTGACTCTCAATTGGCATTACGTGCTCGCGACCTTGCAAGATGCGCTCGCGAAGTTGGCCCTTGGCCTGGAAGCGCTCGCGACTTGCATTGCGCGCTCGCGTAGTTGGCATGAAAACTCACTGTCTCTCATTTGGCACACTACGCGCTCGCGACTCTCAAGTACGCGATCGCGACTTGTGCCTGATAACACACTGTCTCTTATTTTCTGCATCTCGCGCTCGCGACTTCCACAGGCGCGCTCGCGACTTGGCTTTTCCTGCATTTTTGGACTTTCTTTTTCTATGTAATTGGGTTCTTTGCTCAACTTGTATGCATCCAATCATTTCAAAACAAAAAGACAACATTAGAACATGTATCAAAACAACATCCAAGCATGCAAATGATGTGAAATCATATGAACATTATAATTTATGAAGTGATGAACTATTACTATGATGTTGTGTTATACATTTGACATACCAACATTATGCTCCATTGAGGTTAGGTAGAAACCATGTCGATAAGGCCATTTCGCGACATAGGATAGCAGATCTGCGCCTCATACAGTTTGTTACTCCGGCTACAGGCCGTTGAGTGGATATGATTATATATGGGCCATAGCAGCCAAGTATACAGTATTCATCCAGTTTATACAGTTTTCTTATCACCTCGGTTTCGCTATAACCTTATGGAGTCATACAGATTTCATGAATCATACAGCATAATAAACAGCAAGTATCATGCTATATGTGCTTATATGTTTAATTATCCAGATGCGTTTACATGGTTATTTCTATACGTGTATGTGCTTTATTATTTCTTGTTATGTTGAGATATCCACTGAGCTTTATTTGCTCAGTGAGTTACCTGTTTAACTCGCAGGTTTTGAGACTAGTCCATAGAGAGTCAGCTTACAACTGCTGCCGTTCATCTGTAGAAGACTCGGTCTTCAGGGTAGAAACTCATTTTGTTATTCTTTTTATGGCATGTACAGGGCACACAGTTGGGCCCAATCCATTTTGTAACTAGTATCATGTCTTGTAAAGATTATAGACAGTATTAATATAACAGCATCAGCATGCTGGTATGTTCATATACAGGATGATGTCAGCATGACAGGACATACAGTCAACCAGTTTGTAGCGTCTCGTCTCGGTTTATTCGGGTTTACGGGTGGACCGAGAAGAGATGTTACAAATTTTGGTATCAGAGCCCTAGGTTCAGTTCCCCGGGCTTGCATTCATAAGTCAGTATAGTGTACATGCCATGACTACCCTGATGAACTAAGCAGTTGTTGTTCTTTTAGGAGGATGTCACAAGAAGGTACGAGTGAGTCACACGCCTCCAGTGCAGTGGAGGGTGAGGCTCCAGCAGCACCAGGTCAAGAGACGCTGTTAAAGCAACTTGCAGATACTTTCAGACAGATTGCAGGAGTGATACCTCAAGCACCAATAGTAGTAGAAAGGGAAAGAAAGCCCCCACTGGAGAAGCTTAGAAAATATGGTGCAAAGGAATTCAGTGCCAGTAAGGATGATAGTCCAGAAATAGCTGAGTATTGGTTAGATGGGACATCGAGAGTTTTGGACCAATTACAGTGTACACTAGAAGACAAATTGATTTGTGCCACATCATTGCTAATAGATGAAGCATATACATGGTGGACTACTATTCAGCAGCGAGTATCAACAGAGCAGCGTACATGGCAATTCTTCTTGGACGAATTCAAGAAGAAGTTCATCACAGAGGCTTACCTAGATGCGAGAAGGAAGGACTTCTTATACCTTCGACAGAACAGACTGTCAGTTTCAGAATATGAAAGAGAATTTACTAGGCTTAGCCGGTATGGTGAGCGGATAGTGGCGACAGAAGCCGAAAGGTGTAAAAAGTTTCAGGAAGGCCTGAATGATGAGATTCAAATGGGAGTGGTAGCTTCCAGATTCAGAGAGTTCTCAGCTTTGGTAGAGGCAGCTCAGGAGATAGAGCGAATTCAGGCCAGTCAGCGTACCAGACGCCAGCGGACTCAGCAGAGGAGAGACCAAACTCAGAGTGCACCTAGTAGCTATCAGTCAGAAAACAAGAGATTCAGAGGTGCTAGTAGTTCAACTGGTTCTAGACCTTCCTTTAGCCAAGGCGCAGCTAGGGGTGCTAATATGCCAGCGGTATCAGTTGTGGCTAGTTCCGCCGGTGGTAGTCAAGGTTCAGGCAGAGGAACTGGTAGAGGCACCAGTAGAGGTGCAGAGACAGCCGGTTATCCTTTTCCACCTTGTGAGCATTGTGGCAGACGACATGGTGGAGAGTGTTGGTTGGTGACTGGTAAATGTTGGATATGCGGAGCATCAGACCATCAGAAGAAAGACTGTCCTAAGAGGGCAAGAGTTCCTACACAGTTCATAGCAGGCAGAGGTAGAGGTGAGAGCTCCGGAGGGCAGAGACAGCAATCAGAGACTGTGGATAGACCCGATACTAGAGGTCCAGCCAGGGTTTATGCTATGCGAACCAGGGAAGAGGAGGAAGCTCCAGATGTAATAGTTGGTGAGTTTTCTCTATGTGGTCATACAGTTTATGCTTTAATTGATCCTGGATCATCACATTCATACACTAGCGCACCTAAACATTGGGTTAAAGGGTTAGAAGTTGCATATGTGAGTCAGGGTATGGTAGTTACTAATCCACTAGGTGATGTAGTAAAAACCCATACAGTGGTCGAAGGATGCCCAATTGTGATACATGGAAAAGAGTTTCCAGGAGATCTTATGGAGTTGCCATTTAGAGAATTTGATGTTATTCTGGGTATGGATTGGCTATCCAGACATCAGGCTATAGTTGATTGTGCAAAGAAAAGGGTGACATTATATACTACAGCAGGGGAAGAGATAATAGTAGTCGGGAAGCGGCGAGATTTTCTGGGTAATGTGATATCAGCCATGGCAGCAAAGAGATTAATTCAGAAGGGTTGTGAAGCATACTTGGTATGTGCATTACACGCAGAGCAAGAACAGTCAAAAGTGCAAGACATACCAACAGTGTGTGATTATCCAGATGTATTTCCAGAAGAGTTACCAGGGTTACCGCCAAGGAGGGAAGTGGAGTTTACCATAGATGTCTATCCTGGAGCAGCACCAGTATCAATTGCACCTTACAGAATGGCACCAGCAGAGTTAAAAGAGTTGAAGATTCAGCTGCAGGAGTTATTAGACAAAGGCTTTATCAGACCCAGTGTATCACCTTGGGGAGCACCGGTATTATTTGTAAAGAAGAAAGATGGATCTTTTAGATTGTGCATTGACTACAGACAACTGAACAAACTGACAATCAAGAATAAGTATCCATTGCCTCGCATTGATGATTTGTTTGATCAACTAAAGGGTGCAGGTATGTTTTCTAAAATCGACCTCAGGTCGGGATACCATCAGGTGCGGATAAAGGAAGAAGATATCGCTAAGACTACATTCAGGACCCGATATGGTCACTATGAATTTTTAGTCATGCCATTCGGGCTCACAAATGCACCAGCGGTTTTCATGGATCTCATGAACCGCGTGTTTCATTCATATTTAGATCAGTTTGTGGTGGTGTTCATAGATGACATTTTGGTCTACTCCAGAGACAGGGTTGAACATGATAAACATTTGCGGATTGTACTTCAGACATTGAGGGATAAACAGCTGTATGCCAAGCTCAGTAAGTTTGAGTTTTGGCTGGAAGAAGTTTCTTTCTTAGGACATGTGGTATCATCTGAGGGTATCAGAGTGGATCCTAAGAAGATTGAAGCTATTGTTAATTGGAGACCACCCAGAAATGTTACAGAAGTTCGAAGTTTTCTGGGTTTAGCCGGTTATTACAGAAGGTTCGTAAAGGGATTCTCTATCATTTCATCACCTTTAACAAAATTATTGAAGAAAGCAGTTGTATTCCAACGGGATGATAGATGTCAGTAGAGTTTTGACACTTTGAAGAAAAAGTTGACTGAAGCACCAGTGTTGACCCAGCCAGTGTCGGGTAAAGACTTTGAGATTTACAGTGATGCCTCTCATATTGGGTTAGGATGTGTACTTATGCAAGACAGGAAGGTGGTAGCTTATGTCTCCAGACAGTTAAAGCCACATGAATTGAATTATCCAACCCATGATTTAGAACTGGCAGCTATTGTTCTAGCATTCAAAGTATGGCGGCATTATCTGTATGGTGAAAAGTGTCACATTTACACAGATCATCAAAGTTTAAAGTATTTACCGACACAGAAAGATTTGAATTCAAGACAACGGAAGTGGATGCAGATTCTGGCTAATTATGATTATGTCATTAATTACCATCCGGGCAAAGCTAATGTGGTAGCTGATGCCCTTAGCCGGAAATCATTGTTTGCTTTGAAAGCAATGAGGATTAGCATGGAGTTGCAACAACAGGGAGTTATTCTAGCACAGATGCAAGTACAGCCATCTTGGGTTCAGGAAGTTGTAGAAGCACAGAAGAAAGATGCACAAACAGCACTATGGGTGAAACAAGTACAGGAAGATCATGGTGGGAAATTCAGATTGGATAACAGTGGAGTCTTATTTTATGAAGACAGAGTTGTTGTACCACAGACAGGAGAGCTTAGACAAAAGATTCTGTATGAAGCTCATAACAGTCCATATACAATGCATCCCGGTAGTACCAAGATGTATCAAGATTTGAAGAAAGGCTATTGGTGGCCGGGCATGAAGAAAGACATCGGAAATGTTGTAACAAGATGTTTAACATGTCAACAAGTAAAAGCAGAACATCAATTGCCAACAGGGTTGCTTCATCCAATAACAGTACCAACATGGAAATGGGATCAGATCACGATGAATTTTGTTACTGGATTACCTCAGACGCAGCGGAAGCATGATGCAGTATGGGTGATTGTGGACAGATTAACTAAGTCCGCACACTTTCTACCAGTTAGGATGGACTATTCTCTAGACAAGTTAGCAGAAATTTATGTTAGAGAAATAGTTCGACTACATGGAGTTCCATCATCCATTATATCTGACCGTGATCCAAGGTTTACATCGAAGTTTTGGGGTAAACTGCAGGAAGCATTAGGAACGAAATTGCATTTCAGCACTGCTTTTCATCCTCAAACAGATGGTCAATCAGAGAGAGTCATTCAGATCCTGGAAGACATGATGAGATCATGTGTTATAGAATTTGAAGGCAGTTGGGACAGATATGTACCTCTCATGGAATTTGCCTACAACAACAGCTATCAATCGAGCATTAAAATGGCACCATATGAAGCATTGTATGGTAGACAATGCAGGACACCTGTGTGTTGGACAGAACTTAGTGAGAAGAAGATTTTGGGTCCAGATTTGGTTAGAGAAACGGAAGAGAAAGTGGAGATCATCAGAAAATGGCTGAAAGAAGCAAGTGATCGACAGAAGTCTTATGCTGATTTAAAGAGAAAGGATATTGAGTACTCGGTCAGTGATAAAGTCTTTCTGAAAGTTTCACCATGGAAGAAGATCCTAAGGTTTGGACGAAAGGGTAAGCTTAGCCCTAGGTTCATTGGTCCATACGAGATTGTTGAACGTGTAGGACCATTAGCCTATCGCCTAGCGTTACCTTCAACCTTAGATCGGATTCATAATGTCTTTCACGTATCAATGTTAAGGAGATACAGATCAGACCCATCACATGTGTTATCAGTAGAAGAGATTGAAATTCAGCTGGATCTCACGTATGAAGAAGAACCAGTTCAGATCCTAGCAAGAGAAATGAAAGAATTGCGGAACAAGAAAATAGCATTGGTAAAAGTTCTTTGGAGGAATCATAAGACAGAAGAAGCAACTTGGGAATCTGAAGAAACCATGCGACAACAGTATCCGCAGTTGTTCACAACAGGTAAACTTCGGGACGAACTTTTTTATTTAGGAGGGGAGAACTGTGACATCCTACTGAGTCGAGTCTTGCATTGAGTCGAGTCTTGCATTGAGTTGAGTCGAGTTGAACCAAACCCGGTTGGGGTAGAATGGGTTTATTAGTGGACTTACTTGATTGAGAGAAAAAGAGCAAAGTATAAAGATTTGGAGTTACTTGCATTAGAAGATTAAGCTTGAGTATTAAGTTGTAGCTTTTACCCAATTGAGGTACCATGTAGTAAGTTTCCATCATTTATCTTGATTTTGTGATGACTTACCCGTAATCATCATTTTACTTTCCCATTGTTCATCTTTATCTTCATCTTCTTCATCTCCTTCATTTCCTTTACTTCTCCATCCAATTAGGCAACCTCAATTCTCTCCAAGTAAATAGAATTACTTGCAGCTTATTGTTATTCAGTCTCTACTTGAGTGATATTGTAGATAAGTTGTAAGAATTTTGATGTGTATAGGAGAAGGGAGTTCAAAGAGTGTAGAGAAAAGAAGCTAGAACAGAGCTCACACGTTTTTGGAGTAAAGGTTTGATATCTCTTGATTTTTATTATTGTCTTTGCATGAGAATTTGTGTGGTGTGTTGCTATTGAGACAATATATTGCTTCATGTTGGAGAATGGTAGTGGTGAGAAAACAGGGGAGGTATTGAGTTTATGTTGAAAACAGGGGAGGACTTCATCTTGATTTTGACCCCATTTAATGAGGGAATTAGGAAGTGTCATAGAAGAGTTATTTGTTCCTCTATGTGTTAGCTTTGCATGGGTTTTTGAATCACCCAAATTGGATTTGTATATTGAGAGATATGACCAAAAGAGTACAGACTGCGCAGGCTGGAAACACGTCGCGACCTGGCACTACGTAGGCTGGAAGCACGTCGCGCGCGCGACTTCCACTTCAAACTCTCTGACTCTCAATTGGCACATTACGCGCTCGCGACCTTGCAAGATGCGCTCGCGAAGTTGGCCCTTGGCCTGGAAGCGCTCGCGACTTGCATTGCGCGCTCGCGTAGTTGGCATGAAAACTCACTGTCTCTCATTTGGCACACTACGCGCTCGCGACTCTCAAGTACGCGATCGCGACTTGTGCCTGATAACACACTGTCTCTTATTTTCTGCATCTCGCGCTCGCGACTTCCACGGGCGCGCTCGCGACTTGGCTTTTCCTGCATTTTTGGACTTTCTTTTTCTATGTAATTGGGTTCTTTGCTCAACTTGTATGCATCCAATCATTTCAAAACAAAAAGACAACATTAGAACATGTATCAAAACAACATCCAAGCATGCAAATGATGTGAAATCATATGAACATTATAATTTATGAAGTGATGAACTATTACTATGATGTTGTGTTATACATTTGACATACCAACATTATGCTCCATTGAGGTTAGGTAGAAACCATGTCGATAAGGCCATGTCGAGACATAGGATAGCAGATCTGCGCCTCATACAGTTTGTTACTCCGGCTACAGGCCGTTGAGTGGATATGATTATATATGGGCCATAGTAGCCAAGTATACAGTATTCATCCAGTTTATACAGTTTTCTTATCACCTCGGTTTCGCTATAACCTTATGGAGCCATACAGATTTCATGAATCATACAGCATAATAAACAGCAAGTATCATGCTATATGTGCTTATATGTTTAATTATCCAGATGCGTTTACATGGTTATTTCTATACATGTATGTGCTTTATTATTTCTTGTTATGTTGAGATATCCACTTAGCTTTATTTGCTCAGCGAGTTACCTGTTTAACTCGCAGGTTTTGAGACTAGTCCATAGAGAGTCAGCTTACAACTGCTGCCGTTCATCTGTAGAAGACTCGGTCTTCAGGGTAGAAACTCATTTTGTTATTCTTTTTATGGCATGTACAGGGCACACAGTTGGGCCCAATCCATTTTGTAACTAGTATCATGTCTTGTAAAGATTATAGACAGTATTAATATAACAGCATCAGCATGCTAGTATGTTCATATACAGGATGATGTCAGCATGACAGGACATACAGTCAACCAGTTTATAGCGTCTCGTCTCGGTTTATTCGGGTTTACGGGTGGACCGAGAAGAGATGTTACATTATATTTAATGAAGAAGATCCACTTGCAGCCTACTGTCTTCCTTCCTTCAGGCAACTCACTTAAAACCCATGTGTTATTTTTCTACAATGCTTCCAATTCTTCTTTTATAGCTTGAGCCCATTTCAGATCTAATAAGGCTTCTTCAACACTACTCGGAATCTGACATGAGGAGAGTGTATATGTGTGAACCCCTTCCCCAAAAGCACATAGGCATGTGATGCATATGATGAATGAGAAGAAATACATGTAATGTGTGTGAGTCGCCACCTTGTTTAATTATTTTAGGGTAAACTAGGAAAAAACCCTAAGTGACTCCATTTTTAATTAACCTAGTTACTAGATTAATTATCCCAATGTTTAAGGCACAATCTACGAACCCGAGGTGGATCCCGAGACCATGTCATGCTGATTGACTAACCAAAAAGAGTGAATGCTTTGCAAGGTGAATGATGTAATTGGACCAAATGAAATGTTTATGTGATTTTGATGATTTCGACTTGCCACCCGGGGTGAAATCCCGAATGTGCCTACGTACTTCCGTTTGAATGGAAGATCAAAGTCAACGTAGTTTGATAGGCCTTCTTTGAAGGGCTTTGAATGGGTATGCTTTATGCATGAGTGGGTATGCTTTATGCATGAGTGTGTATGCTTTGTGCATGATTTTGTGTATGCTTTGTGCATTTTTGTTTAGGCATTTTGCCAAAAGATCGATTGATTCGATTAGGCGTTCGTTGCCAAATGTGTTGGTTTTAAGGCATTTGTGCCAAAAACGGTTGTCGGGCGATTTGTCGCCAAAGTCGTTGATTTTAAGGCTCTTAGCCAAAATGGTTGATTTAGGCAATCTGTTGGCCAAAATGATGTGATTGGGCGATTGTCGCCAAAATGATTGATTTTAAGGCCTTTGGCCAAAAAGTGTTGATTTAAGCAATTCGTTTGCTAAAATGTGTAATTTAGGCGATTGTCGCCAAAATAATTGATTTTAAGGCTTTTGGCCAAAATGAGTTGATTTAGGCAATTAATTTACCAAAATGTTCGATTTAAGCGATTTGTCGCTAAAATGGTTGATTTTAGGCCTTTGGCCGAAAATTGGTTCATTTTAAGGCATTTTGCCAAAAATGTCGATTTTACGGCTTTGAGCCGAAAATGGTTGATTTTAAAGGCATTTTGCCAAAAGATTGATTTTAAGCGATTTGTCGCTAAAAAATGGTTAATCTCATTTATAAGCAATTTGTTTGCTAAAAATCGATTAGACCGTAGGCAATTAGTTGCCAAAATTGATTGATTAAATGTAGGCAATTTTGTTGCCAAAAAACGTGATTAAATGAGGCCGTTAGCCACAATTATTGATTAATTGGACTTTTAGGCGAGATTGTTCGAAATAAAGGCAATCGAACCATAGTTATTAATTAACTAGGCTCTTTAACCAATATTGTTGGATTTAAGCTTAACTACCACGGTTATTAATTAACCGGGTGTTAAACTTAATCATGTTTTATTAAAGCAGTTTATTTGCCAAAAATGATGACATGGATGCATTTACGCAATTGTAGAATTATTAAGAGTAGAAGAGAAATATGCATGAAGTGCTAAAATTAAATAGGCAGAGTTTTGTTTACATACCTGATTTAATCGACGACCGCTTCTTAACTCCAGATTAAGCTCCTCGCTTAGGAAATATTAATTAATTTTAATTTGTTTAATTTTAATGTCCAAATATCACAATAAAAATGCAATAAAAATTAAATTAAATGCAAAAAGCGGTAAAGAAAACGCAAGGAGCGTGAGAGGGAGAAGGATTCGTCCGTCAACACAGACAGGGGTGCCAGAAAATGGCTGAAAATGGTCTATTTATAGGCCATTTTCGGGTCCAGGGCGGCAGGTGCCACCTGGCTCGGCGGCAGCTGCCGCCCAAGAGGCTGGGCGGCAGGTGCCGCCCAGTCGGTGGGGCGGCAGGTGCTGCCCATGCTGGGCGGCTGCTGCCGCCCAGGCGGTGGGGCGGCAGGTGCCGCCCATGCTGGGCGGCAGGAGCCGCCGTGTCCGGCGGCCGGCGCCGCCGTAGCTGGTGGTGGCCACCATGTCTCGCTCCGGGAGCTTTTTTGGGAGTTCCGGACCTCCAAAAAATATTCCGGGACCTGTTCCGCGATCCTCGTGATATTCCGGACGTTTTAAGTACCATATTGGCATACTTCCAGTAAATGTCCAAAATGGCCTTAGGTCCGGCCGGACTGTTTGCAGTCCGGCATTGACACTGTAGAAAAGTCAAAATTTGAGTATTCACAGTTGCCCCCCACTGGCTATCATAAAAATGATTGATGAGAGCCAGTGGCCGTCTGAAGGAGCAAATTTTGAAGGCGAAACTCGGACCTTGGGCCAAATTGGGATTGTGGGGCCTTAGGCTGAGTTGTGAATTTTCGGACCCTAGGCCGAGTTTTGAATTTCGGGCCTTAGGCCGAATTGTGAATTTTCAGGCCTCTGCGGCCGAATGTGATTTTTCGGGCCACTTTGGCCTGAATGTGATTCTTCGGGCCACTTTGGCCTGAATGTGATTCTTCGGGCCTCTGGGGCCTGAATGTGAATTTTCGGGCCTCTGTGGCCTGATTGTGATTCTTCGGGCCTCTGGGGCCTGATTGTGATTGTTGGGCCTCTGCGGCCGAATGTGATTTTTATTTTATTATTATTTTTTTTTTATGAAATGATCAAATGCATGGAATTATATTTGCAACTTAAAGATGTTTTAGCCTCTTTGAGGAGTTAAAAAGAAATTTTGCCTCTTAGAG
>NW_028322549.1:0-26117 GCF_041381405.1 Jatropha curcas | reverse complement strand
GTACTCTTTTGATCATATCTCTCAATATACAACTCCGATTTGGATGATTCAAAAACCCATGTAAAGCTAACACATAGAGGAACAAATAACTCTTCTATGACACTTCCTAATTCCATCATTAAATGGGGTCAAATCAAGATGAAGTTACTGGTAAAATTTCCAGTACCAGTAACTCCCCTGTTTCCAAGATAACTCTTCATTTATTCAATACCTCCCCTGTTTTCTCACCATTACCAGTCCTCCCACTCAACATGAAGAAATATTATCTCATTAGCAACACACCACACAATTCTCATACAAAGAAAATGGTAAAGGAAAAGATATCAAACCTTTGCTCCAAAAGCTTGAGCTCTTCTTTAACTCCTTTTTCTACTACCTTTGACTCACTCACTTCACCTATAAATAAGAATTCTTATGAATTCTAAAATAATAGCACCAATTGATTCAATTATGAACTTCAAGAAGGTTTACTTACTTGGATAGAAGAAAAATTGAAGTTAAGGCTTAACTACCATTAAAATTGAAAGGAAGGTGGAAGAGGAAAGGAAGAAAATGAAGAAGATGAAGATAAAGATGAAAAATGGGAAAGTGAAGTGATAATCACGGGTAGGCCATCAAAAATCAAAGGATTTTATGTAAAACTTCCTAACTGGTACCTCAATTAGCAAAAGGCTATCACTTAATACCCAAGCTTGATCTTTTAATGCAAATAAATCCTCACCCATATGCTTTGATCTTTTTCTCACTCAAGTAACTCCACTTATAAACCCATTCTACCCCCCGGGTTTGGTTCAACTCGACTCAACTCGACTACTCAACTCTATGCTAAGACTCGACTCGGTAGGATGTCACATAACTTACCAACTTCAAATCCAAACTAAAATTAAGTTTTTAGCTTGGTTCTCATTAATTAAAATAATTCTGATAAAAGTCTCAACCCTATAACGATTCGTGATAAAAGACCTGAATGGATAGTAAATGATAGAACAATTCAAGTGATTTTCCTCCTAAAACTATTAGTAAATTAAATATCAAGATAATGAAATAATATGTGCACCATATAAAATAGCTAGAGAAAATGATTCTGATAAAAAATAATTGAACAAAATAATTTTAGTAATGCTAGTTTAATTTGTTTAAATACACAATTAAAAAGATAGAACATTTACTTCAAGATAAACCATTAGTAACTGAACAAATAAAAGGTAAAGAAATTGTAAAATCTCATATGTTCAAACCATATCAAATTTCTAAACCTAGTCAAAAAGAATTAAATTCTAAATTTATAGGAACTCTTAAACATCAACTTAGTCAACTGGAGTTAAGTTCAGAATCTACTCAACACGTAGTTCAGGATACCTCTCAAGCTTCTAGAGATATAAATCTTTTAGAAGAAACCTCTACCACTGATGTCAGTGAACCTGACTTCAACGATGCTAAACAATTTGTAAATACTATAACCCATAGAGAATTAGTCTCTAAGGCTCCAGATTTAGGAATAATTGATAAACCTCCATACATATCCCAATTTCATTATAATGCTAACACATTATATGAATGGAATATAGATGGATTATCTGAATATAAAATCTTAAGTATTTTGCAACAAATGACAATGGCTGCAAATGCTTATAAAACCCAGTCACCCATATCTGATAAAGCAGTAGCTGAAATCCTCATTGCAGGATTTACAGGACAATTAAAAGGATGGTGGGATTATCATCTCACTGAAAAACAACAGTTAGATATTTTAAATTCTGTTCAAGTAAATGATGAGGATGAACCCCTCTATGATGAACATGGTGAGCTAATTCAGGATGCTGTTGCAACCTTAATACTCACTATTTCCTTACATTTTATAGGAGACCCATCCCATATAAAAGATAAAAATGCAGACCTCTTAAGTAATTTAAAATGTAAACGGTTAAGTGATTTTCAATCCTATAAAACCACTTTTCTTACAAGATTAATGTTACGTGAAGATTCAAACCAAGCTTTTTGGAAAGAAAAAATTCTTAGCTGGTTTACCTTATGTTTTAGGGGAAAGAGTTAGGAATTATATAAAACAACAACATGGTAATCCAATTCCATATAGTAAATTAACTTATGGTCAATTAATTAGTATAATCCAAAAGGAAGGATTGCAAATTTGCCAAGACTTAAAACTTCAAAGAACTTTAAAATATGAATTGAAAAAGACTAAACAAGAATTAGGAAGTTTTTGTAAACAATTTGATTATGGTATAACATCTACACAACAATGTAATGGTCAATGTTCTAAACCTTCAAGCTTTAAAAAACATTATAAAAAGCATTATAAGTCTAAACCAAGTAAAGATAAATATTATCAAAAAGAAAAACCTAAATATTTTAAAAAATCTAAAGGTAAAAAACCCTTCACTAAAACTTCATATAAGGATTTAACATGTTTCAAATGTGGTAAAAAAGGACACACATCTAAATTTTGTAAATTTAATAAAAAATTAAATGAGTTACATTTAGATGAAGAGATTGTAAATAAAATTCATGAATTGTATCTTAATTCTGATACATCAGAATCTGAGGTACAAGAGAGTGATCAACAAATTGATGAACTCGGTTCAACAACCAGTTCCTCAGATAAATCAATAAATATGTTAACTAAAGATCAAAGTACACTCTTAGAAGTAGTAAATGGTATAACGGATAATGATATTAAAAGTCAACTTCTTAAAAAATTAATTAAAAGTTTTGAAGAAGATAAAGAAGTAAAAAATATAACTCCTAAAATCCAAACTAATACTTATGATTTAACAACTATATTGAATAGAAATAAAAAGGTAGACACAGGTATTTCACTTAAAGATGTATATAAAGAAATTAGGATCTTAAAAAATGAAATAAAAGAATTAAAAAATCAAGCACAGCTAAATGCAACAAGAATAAAACATTTAGAAACACAATTAATATCTAGTTCCTCTTCGGAAGAACCAGATGATGAAATTAAAGATGAAATAAATGAACTCAATGAAGAAAAAGGAATAAACCCAAATTTTCTCTTTCTTTTACAAGAAATAACATCACGGAAATATTTAGTAAAAATAATTTTACAAATATCAAATGATTTTATTATAAGTGGTATAGCTTTGTTTGACACGGGTGCAGACTTAAATTGTATAAAATCTGACATAGTACCACGAAGATATTGGTCAGAAACCCATGAAAAATTAACTACAGCTAATAAATCTAAATTAGAAATTGTAGGAAAAATTGATGCAGATATTGTAAATAATGAGTTAGAAATTAAAACAATTTTTCTGCTTTCTCCACAAATAAATTATATGGTAATATTAGGAACACCATTTATAAACCTAATAACACCATATTCAGTAAAAGAAGATTGTATTAAATTTAAAATAAATAATAGTAAAGCTAGGTTAGAATTCACTGAAAAACCTAGAAGGAAGAATTTAAATTTGCTCAAAGCTCATTCTATTAAAACCTTAGAAATTAAATTCTTTAATAAACTCTAAGGAAGAAGACTTAAAAGATTTAAGAAATAATGCATGTTTCAGAAAAATTAAAGAACAACTAAACACTGAACAGTTTCAAAATAAAATCAAAAATTTAAAAGAATATATGGAAAATAAACTATGTGCAGATCACCCAAATGCATTTTGGACCCGTAAACAGCATATAGTGGATTTACAATATGAAAAGGACTTTGATGAAAAGTCCATAACAACTAAAGCTAGGCCCATTCAAATGAGCCCTGAACTTATAGAACATTGTAAAAAAGAAATTAAAGATTTAGAGGATAAAAAATTGATTAAAAAATCTAGAAGTCCTTGGTCTTGTGCAGCTTTTTATGTCAATAAAAATGCTGAAATAGAAAGAGGAGTACCTAGATTAGTAATTAATTATAAACCATTGAATACAGCTTTAAAATGGATAAGGTATCCAATTCCTAATAAAAAAGATCTCTTAAAAAGATTATATAATGCAAATATATTTAGTAAATTTGACATGAAATCTGGTTATTGGCAGATCCAGATTCACCCTAAGGATAGGTATAAAACGGCATTCACAGTCCCTTTTGGACAGTATGAATGGAATGTGATGCCCTTTGGATTAAAAAATGCACCATCAGAATTTCAGAGAATAATGAATGACATATTCAATCCTTATTCTCAGTTCTGTATTGTGTATATTGATGATGTTTTAGTTTATAGTCAAACTATAGAACATCACGTTAAACACTTAAAAACATTTTGTATGGTTATTGAACAAAATGGATTAGTTCTTAGTAAAAACAAAAATGGACTTATTTAAAACAAAAGTTAGGTTTTTGGGTCATTATATAGAACAGGGTATTATCCAGCCCATAGAGAGAACTATGATTTTTGGATCTAAATTCCCTGACGAATTAACTAATAAAACCCAACTCCAACGTTTTCTTGGATGCTTAAATTATGTAATAGATTTTTACCCAAACCTAAATTGTATGATTAAGCCCTTACATGATAGGCTTAAGAAAAATGTTGGCCCATGGACAGCCCAACATACACAGTTAGTAAAAAAGATAAAGGCTTTGGTAAAAGAAATCCCATATCTTTATATCCCTAATCCAACAGCATTTAAAATAGTTGAAACTGATGCTTCAAATGTTGGATATGGTGGTATCTTAAAACAAGTCATTAATGGTAAAGAACGTATAATCCAGTATACATCTGGTCATTGGAACCAAACTCAATTAAATTTATTCTACTATTAAAAAGGAGATTTTAAGTATAGTAATTTGCATAAATAAATTCCAATCTGATTTATTAAACCAAAAATTTTTACTTAGAATTGATTGTAAATCTGCAAAAGATGTGTTGCAAAAAGATGTTAAAAACCTTGCTTCTAAGCAAATCTTTGCTAGATGGCAAGCGATTCTTAGTATATTTGAGTTTGATATTGAATTTATTAAAGGTAATAATAATAATATTCCAGACTTTCTAACTAGAGAATTCTTACAGAACGATGGGAAAGAAGAAGGATAAGGGGAAGAAACCCTTAAATGAATCTGATTCTCCCACTAAAGCTCTTTCTGAGCACTCCTGAAGACCTTAGTAAAACCCTTACCAGTAAACCAGACCCCACTAAAAACCTTCAACAATGGATTGAAGAACTTAGTAAATCTCCAGAAATATAAAGGCGCTACAAAGTATAGCATCCTCTTCCACAGAGGACCCAGGTATGATTCTCAACCTAAAGCGATCGTATCCGCTCATGATACGGCTACTCCGTCTCAAACGGTAGGGGTAAAGAGTTATCAAATCCGTTGAAGGCTGTGGTTTGCCAAAAAGCCAATTATCATTTACTTCTAGTATACATAAATGGTTTGTAAAAAAGTATATGATTATGAAATTGAAGTTGAGGATGGGTATACTGATCAATCCTTGGCAAGTTATTCAAAATATTATCCTGAGCATTGGTATTTTGTCCCAACGGACCCTTCAAAACCTCAGGAATACTACCATAGTATTTTAGTAGATACTGGTTCAGTAAAAATCAAAATACGTTTGATACTCAACATAAAACAGTTATTTCATACTCTTCTCTTCAAATAAAACGCGTCATCCATCCTAAGGATTGGCCCGTATCTTCTTTATATACTCCTGTTAGATTTAAAACTCTTTCTAAGTATAATCCTACTTACAATTATTTTGATTATAAAGAGGCTGGGAAAAGGTTTTTGTATTCAAAACCCAACTCATACTCATTCTTGGTTAATTTATTTTGACCAAAATATTCGTAAAGATTTAAAAATCCCAATTGGTTTAAAAAGTGGTGGCAATCAAGAGGAATTTTGAAGAATTATTACCCCAGAAATCCTTTCATTATATCACTATTTTAAAACCAATTATAAACCTACTCCTGAAGAAGCCCATATACCATCTTGATGTATTATAGTATGACCTTCTTCACACCATGGGTATACCAATGGTTTTTTGACTATCAGCATGTTCCTGGTACTCAAATTCCAATGATAGTAAAATGTCACAAGATAAAATGGTGGGGATCATTCAAAAATTCCACTACCCAACTTAAAATCAGTCAATGGATCACCAGTAAAAAGGCCAGTCATCATCCCTTAAAAATTTAACTTATGCTAAAACACTTGCTTTACCAGAAAACCCTGATTTTGGGATTCAAAAGCTAAGTGTCAAGCTAGGTTAGCTGCAGCAAAACGCCTGAGGAGTATAAACTGATCTGTGAAGAAATGTTCCAATTACTTTCTACCAGTTCAGATCCACAGGTAAAACCTTCATCCAGTAAAATTCAAGCAGAGTCTTCAAGTCAATCATCGACCAAGACTGTTCATAAAGGCAAAGGTAAAATTCATCATCTTCCTCGGATACCTCCACTCATCTTCTGAAGATAGTGATGAATCTTATCTGTTGTAAAAATTAAAAGTAAAGCAAAAGAAAAAAGAAAAATAAAGAAAAAGAAAAAGAAAGCCGACAAGATAAAAAGAAAAAAGAAAGAGAAGGTATCATTATCCTCATCTTGTTCGGACTCCATATAAAACAAGGCAGGTGGAACCTTATTTCACCATCCAACAGTAAAGGCCAAACTACTGTTTCTATAGGAAAAGCCAAGTACTATTTCAACAGTAAAGGTCAAGATTCGGTGGCAGACAACCCACTGTTCATCTACAGTAAAAGGTCAACACTGTTCAAGATTCGGTGGCAGACCAAATACTATTCATGAATAGTAAAAGTTGTAAAAGATTCTTTTATATTCATATAGGTTTAATTCATAAACATAAAATATATATATGTGAGTAGTAACCAATAAGATTTAAATTAATTATGTAATTTCTTATTTAAGGAAAATCATTTGTTTAATGCGATCTTTCCTTTATATTTGTGTTTTTTAGATTATCCGAGTTTGTCTACCGCCCTTGTTAGTCATAATCCAAATGAAGGCTTGCTCCTTCTTCTATCACTGTGAGTAATAATAAATTATGCATACTATCACTTTCATATATATATATATATATATATATGAAAGTGATAGTATGCATAATTTATTATTACTCACATTGATAGAAGGAGCAAGCCTTCATTTGGATTATGACTAGCAGGAGCTATTAATTTATAATATATACATACAAATGATACTTAGCTTTCATTATTTTATTACAAAATTATAAAAATAACAGTATTACATTATGATCTATTATATGAATTATAATATATAAGTATATGAGAAATATCCATTTATACACATTCCATAATTATATTCATATGAGCTTGTTGATCTCCTATACAATATAATATCGTGTGGGTTGATTGGACTACCTATGATGTGATAATGTTGTGCCTTGTATCCAGGTGGAATTGGGATGAAGTGATCACCATAGGATTGTGATGATGGTCGGAGACTGTTGGCCAGGTATAGGAGATCGGCGCCCCATGTGTGTACCTGATGAATGTGATTTGAATGATTTGGCAAAACCACAGGGTGACCTCTTGTTAGAAATGAAAAAGAAAGGGAGAATGGAAAAACTGAGAAATAGACCAATTGGCCAGGTAATGGGGATCGCCTCCCTGGTGCACACGTATAAGAGGATAGGTCATGTGTAAAGACAGTTTGTCTGAGGATTTGTGATACTACTGACCAATCTCCATTTGATGTGATTATTTGAAGGTGATAGTACTTATGGGTGTTGATATTGTGACATGTGCCTAATTGGATGAGTGTTCATTATAATAAATGTGAAAAGCATCCTGTGATTGTTTGAGTTATGTATTATTTATTATTATTTACTGAGTTTGTGAAACTCACCCCCCTTAAATTTTTCCCAGGAGGTAGACACTGTGCTAATTTAGATAAGCTCTGCTTCTTTCTTCCTATAGTTAAAGTAGAAATTTCAGTTTTTGATAATATTGAGTATACAGTATCGTGTATAAGAATCTATTCATCTTTATAATGAGCTCTGCAGATAGAGAGTCATGTATTATAATTCACTATATAAAAGTTATCGGTGTGTTATTCAATAAACTTGTAGAATTTTCTAATTAACTCTCTAAGAGTACGATTAGCCCAATTTGTCCATATTATGGACAACGTGGATGGTATATGATATAAAGGCTTGAGCTACGAATTATTTGAAAAATGAAAGCTTTGCCTGAGATATGATTTGATAGTATGATTTAATATCGTCGTATTATAGGCTTATTGTTCTTGGAATCGGCTTTAAAAAGTGGATTGATGTGAGTTAGGCTTACTACGGGTCTCGAGAGCCTTAATCTTATTTGGACCCTGTGTCAGTCCGACCCACGGTTTCGAGTTGTGACAAAAGCCAATTAGTTTTGTTCATTTTGTTTTGACTTAATTGGCTAATTTGTTTTGGTTTGATTTTAAGTAATCGAATTTTTGTTAAATTTTATTTGAAAACTCATAAAAAGATATAGTCAAACAATTAAATTTCTTCAAATGTCAGTTGAATGTTATAACTTCATAAAAAAGAAGAGCAAATTATCATTGAATAATAAATTAGAGAGAAAAAAGTGATTAAGAAAAGAGAAATATTAGAAAATTTTCAAGCAAGATAAAAGCAAAATCTAAAATATTAGAAAGTCTACCTCTCTTAAGGAAGTGTCGCATCGACACTTGCAAAAACTCAATATTTCTTCTTTATATATATAACTAGTTGAAAGCGCATGCTTTACGCGGGTTGCTATTTATAATTTATTTTTCTGGAGGTTACATTATTAAATTATTATGTTATAGAATTTGTAATGCCGGTAATTGATATTAAATAATTATAAAATTTGATATGGATATATAGATGAACAATATTTAACAGTAAAATATAATTTAATTACTATTATTGTTAAATATTAATATATATTATTCCAAATAAAAATAATTTTTTTAATATAATATATAAAACTTAAAGAGCATAAAAAAATGGAAAGCTTTATGCAAAAGAAAATAATAATCATATATTTATATATTTTTTATTTAAAAATTTGAAAAGATTTAAAAAATTTTGAAGTCCTGACTTATATTATAATATATATATTATATATATATATATATATATATATAATATTATCTATATGGATAAAATTTTAAAAAAAACCTAAAAACAAAGGATTTCTACACCATTATCTCTTGTGCTTATTAATATTTATTTTTTAAAAATTGGATCTTATCCTCATTAGTTTTTTGAATTGTAATTTATGAATTTATAATCAGTAATCACAAATTACCAAAGAGAAACTATAATAATCAAATCTATGATATTTCTCAAATTTATAGTTCTGTTAATATTTAGGAATTCCAAGAGAAACCCTGCTTCTAATTTATCTAATTATTCAAATATTTCTTCACTAAGCCTACGCTCTTTAGGCATATAATCGAGTTTCTTCATCAATCTCATCCAAGTCCAAGAAAGGATCTTGAGAAACCTAATAACATTAGCATCTAGAACAGAAAAAAGGTACTAATAAAATTTATATGGCGATAAAAAAGGATGTAGAAAACCAAATGGCGCCATCACTCTTTAATAGAAGAGGAAATGCCCAGCCATAAGCCTCAGTTCCACTATCACTCTTTAATGTGGCCTGCTCACATGAAAGCCATCAGTCTGGAAGCATGAATGAGACATATAATCACTGCTTTGTGCTAAAATATATTACAAAAATATGAGGCCTAAAGTTTGAATGTGGAGTTGTGGCAAGAAAGGTCTATTACAATCTAAAGTTTAAATTATTAGGTGAAGCTGTGGGACTGTGAACAATGGCTGAATATCTTATTTTCTTTAGTTGTTCTTCCTTTCTTTCCAAGATTGCTGGCTAAAGAAATTCAGTCCTGCAGTTAATCAGTTTATTACCCCATTGGTCACTCTCTCCAATCTGAACATTGACAACCCCATTTTCAGAAAGGTAAAGAAAGTCATAACCTTGATAAGTAAATTCAGTATAACTCATTCTTTATTCAAATCTAAACCTCTTGTCCAGACAAATAATTAAACATACAAATTAAAATAAAAAAAATCCTATTAGGTAATGATTTTGATTAATTTAGAAGTACCTAAAGTGGATCATGAGTCAATATAACCCATAAATGGGAGATCAACGAGGCAATGTCTCTACACTTAAGCTTGTTCCTTCAGCTTCACCACAACTTCCTCAATCATAAAAACTTGTTGTACTCTTAGTTAAATGCAAATCATCCCTACATTTTGAAAAGAACAATTTAATTTTTTAAAAAATAAATTAACAAGTGCGGCATAGAACAGAAAATAATTGGATGTCAAGCAAATTCCTTGAACAATTGGCAAGTAATTTTTTCGGGTGTGAACCCCTACCCCAAATATTAAGCATATAGATGCATATGACTAAGGGCAGAAATGCACGTGAATGTATGAGTCGCACCTTGTTTAATTATTTTAGGGTAAACTAGGAAAAACCCTAAGTTGACTCCAATTTTAATTAACCTAATTACAAGATTAATTATCCCAATGTTTAAGGCACAATCTGTGAACCCGAGGTGGATCCCGAGACTATGTCATGCTGATTAACTAACCAATGAATGAATGCTTTGCAGGGTAAAGGATGCAATTGGACCAATGAAAATGTTTAAGTGATTTCGACTTGCCGCTCGGGGTTAAATCCCGAACGTGCCTACGTACTTCCGTTTGAATGGAAGATCAAAGTCAACGTAGTTCGATAGGCCTTTTTAAAAGGGCTTTGAATGGGTATGCTTAATGCATGAGTGTGTGTATACTTTGTGCATTTTGTTTAGGCATTTTGCCAAAGAATTGATTGATTAGGCGTTTGTTGCCAAAAGTGTTGATTTAAGGCCTTTAGCCAAAAAAAAGATTGATTTAGGCAATTGTTTGCCAAAAGTTGATGTGATTTAGGCGATTGTCACCAAAATTGATTATTGGAAGGCTTTTAGCCAAAATGAGTGATTTCAGCAATTTGCTTGCCAAAAGTGTTGATTGGGCGATTGTCGCCAAAATTGATTGATTTAAGGCAATTTATTTGCCAAAAGTGATTATTTGAAGGCTTTAGCCAAAATTTCGATTTAAGCGATTTGTCGCTAAAAAGATTAATCTACTTATAGGCAATTTGTTGCCAAAAGAGATCAATTGAATTGCAATGTAGGCAATTTATTGCCAAAGAAAACGTGTTTTATTAAGGCCTTTTAGCCACAATTATTGATTAATTGGACTTAAGCCGGACCGTTTGAAATAAAGGCGATTATACCATAGTCATTAATTGACTAAGTACTTTAAGCCAATATTGTCGGATTTAGGCTTTTAATACCACGGTTATTAATTAACCGGACATTTAAGCTTAATCATATTTAAATAAGGCAGTTTTATTTTGTCAAATTAATGACGTGAATGCATTTATGCAGTTGTAGAATTAGGAGTAGAAGAGAAATATGCATGAAGTGCTAAATTAAATAGGCAGAGTTTCGTTTATGTACCTGATTTAATCGACGGCCGCTTCTTAGCTTCAGCTTGAAAACTCCAAATTAAGCTCCTCGTTTGGGGAATATTAATTTTAGGATTTATTTAATTTAAGTGACCAAGTATCACAACAAAATAATAAAAGCCTATGCTAAATGCAAAAAAAAGCGGTAAAGAATCGCAAGGAGCGTTGGGGAGAAGGAGCGTCCGTCAACACAGACTGAGTGAGTCAAAACGGAGTGCCGGGGGACAATATTTATAGGCAAAAAATCGGGTTGGAGGGCGGCCGCTGCCGCCTTGACTGGCGGCTGGCGCCGCCGCTGTGGCTGGCAGGTGCGCTAGTCTTCATTCCGGAGGCTTTTTTCGGGAGTTCCGGACCTCCAAAAAATATTCTGGGACCAGTTCTGCGATCCTCGTAATTTTCCGGATGTTTCAAGTACCATATTGGCATACTTTCGGTGAACTTTTCGAATGGCCTCCGGTCCGACTGGACTATTTGCAGTCCGGGAAAACTGGCTCTTTGAGCCTCAAAATTTGGGTATTCACAGTTGCCCCCCACCGGCAACCATAAAAATGATTTATGGGAGTCGGTGGTTGTCTGAAACATAAATTTTGAAGGAGGAAAATCGGACGCGTCCAGAAGACCCGCCTTTTGGGCTATTTGCTTCTAAATAGCTTGAAATTCTCACTTTTTCATTCATTCTAAACTCTCCAAATCAAAGAGTTCTCTCAAATTCTAAAGCCTCAAAGCTTCCTTCCTCCATGGCTTCCTCAGATCTTAGCGATGAGGATTTCCTGGGGTCTCTGGGATTTCCCTCGACGAGGTCAATGTTACGGTGGACGCTGACACTCACGCCTTCGTAACTGGCATCTACGCCCAGGTAAGCTCCCTTTCAGTTTTATTTGCTTTAATTATTTCTTGGGCCTTAGAGCCCAAATGTGGATTTTTGGGCCTTAGGGGCCAAAGTGTGGATTTTTGGGCCTTTGTGGCCAAACTGTGAATTTTTGGGCCTCTGTGGCCAAACTGTGAATTTTTTTTTATTTTTCTGCACTTACTGTTTTATTAGTATGCATGCTAGGGTAGAACTAAGATATTATCCTTAGTAAGGAACCGAGGAATAACTCTTAGATTGCTTTACCTTTTAGGACCCTTATATTAAATTGGATGTGGGTGAGAGTTCTGTGGCCGAAATTCCGATCGAGATATTCGATCACCATAACCCAGTTGGAGCGATTATTAGTCCGTCCTGTTTGGGCTACCTGAGGCATTTTGATGTGGGTCGGAGCAGCCACAAAGAATTACTGGGCGCTTTGGCCGAGAGATGGTGGAAAGACCACCAATACCTTCCACTTTTCTTGAGGCGAGTTGACCATGACTCCCACAGACTTTTCTGTGATCTCTGGGATCCCTTTGGCATTCGACCGGTCGAGGTATATGATGACTGGAGGACAGAGATCTCCCCCGCCCGGATGGTTGAGCTGATAGGGATCGACCTGCCCCGGATTGTCGGGCCAGGCTCTGCTACTCCCGCTTTGAGCATTTCCAGACGTTGGTTATCCCTTCAAGCCCCTGACATTTATGCTAGATACAGCAAGGAGAGCTGACGGCTACTCAGGTGGCTAGATTCACTTTGTTGCGCTCTTTGCTTCGACCTTCTGGTCCAACAGGAAGGAGAAGTTTAATCCTTCCATCTTGAAGAGTTTGGAAAATCTAGCCCATCTGGCGGAGTACAACTGGGCTGGCGCTATTCTGAGCCGCATGTATGATGACATGTGCGATCTGAGTTGGGGCCACTGTAAACTCAGCGGGACCTATTACTTCTGGGAGGTAATGTAAAGAACATTCTTTCTTTCTGTGTTTTTCTGCTTATTATTCTTGAATTTTTTCCTCACTGATTCTTGCTTCTGTTTTGCAGACTTGGGCATTTGAGTACTTTCCTTACACTCGCCCGGAGCTGATTCATGCTGATCTTGGATTAGGGCTGGTACCTTTGACTTGGAGATGGTACCGATCAAACCTTTATACCGTTCGGCATAAGAAATCGCTGAAGGATCTGAGAGCCTTTTTTGATACTTGCACTCTGGAGCAGGTATGTGCTTAGTAAATTTTGCATATATTAAATAAAAGGGATTTATAACATATTTGCATCTTTCATAGGTTGAGGTGGGGCCGATGACTGCCGTCTGCGGAGTTGGATTCAGGTCGACCCCCACTTCTAGCGGTTGGACGCCTTGTCTCGGCGGAGGGTTGTCCTGTCGCACCCTGTCCTGCGGCGATATTACTTGGGCGAGGGTTGTCCTGGAGGCTTTGATACAGCCCATTGGATCTTGGCTTGATAGTTTTCAGAGATCGGCACCTTCTCAGCCGCTTGGCACCCATTCTTCTCGGGCTTCGGGTCCCTCGACTAGGACTCCAAGGAGGAGGCCTACGACCGATCCCACTTCTTCCACTCCAGTTGAGGGTCCGTCTCGGGCCGGACTAGCCGCTCGGCAGGTCCTTCCAGGGCTCCCCGGGCTATTTTGGAGGCTACCGGCCCGCTTCACCCAGGCCTGGCCAGTCTACGTCTCCTATACAGTATTCCCTACTATCCTCCTGACGACACTCTAGCTCTTCGGAGGACTCCCTGGAGAGTGTGGATCGCCTGGCTCTTCCTCCCGAGGACATTACTGAGATAAGGACTGACTAATCTCTCACAAAAAGGATTCATAAGAGATTTGATATTGACTTGTATTTTTCTTTGTATGATTTCGAGGTTCCTGTCGTGTTGGTCAATCAAATGATGGAGCTGATTCTCGGGATGCAGCAAGAACTAACTTCGTCCTGGACTCTGAGGGCCTTTGATGATCAGAGGAGGAGGAGGCCCCGTCGCTGATAGTTGCTAGATTTTTCCTGTTTTTCTTTCTTTACTGTATTTCTGTACTGAACTTTGACTGTACCTGCACTTGGTTAGTACTGAAAATTATATGTATGCATGATTATCAAATTCGAAAGAAAGTAGGATTTCATTTCGGCCCATTTTATAGTACTGGAAAAAATATTATTTTTTTTTTAGTACTGGAAATTAAACTTTTTTTTTTTGCAGTGGCTGCCGCCTCCGGGCGCGTTTTTTTCTATAAAAACTGTTTTTGGCTTTTTTTTTTTTCAAATTTCAATTATTTTTTTCTTGAAATTCGCGCTAGAAAAGCAGTTTCCAACTCATTTCTTCTCTTTTTCTCTTTTCTTTCCTTCTTTTCTTTTCAAAACATGAATCCTTTTTACAACCACAGCATGCACAGCTGGACTAGGAATCTCTCCAAAGTCGAAAAGATAAACTTGGGGAGGTACGGCCTTTCTCCAATCATTACTCTTAGGGGGGGTAGTAGTTGACTGGGATTTTTTACGGGCCTGCATTAGACTTTGGGACCCCGAGACCCATGTTTTCGTCCGGTTCGGGGCCATGATGGAGGAGATGTGCCCTCTTTTTGAGAAATTCTGTGCTATTATAGGGTGCGACCCCAATGCCCATTTAGTCAAGCATGAGGTAAAAATTGGGCGTGTTCGGTCGTTTGAAAACTTATTTCAGTTCAGTCGACCACAAGCTAGGGCTATGATTGTTGGTGACCAGAAAGCAATTCTGCTGCCCTTAATTGACGAATTTTCAGAGGTTCAATCAGACGATCCAGACCGGATGAGGCTGAGAATGCGGGCCTTGGTTTTCTGCCTATTGGCTGGTTTTTTGTTCAATCAGGACCCAGGCTTTGGGGATTTGCGCCTCTGCCCCATGGTTCGGCAAATGGAGGATATGGGTTGCATTGGCGGCATTGTGCTGGCAGAGACTATCAGGAGCCTTGACAGAGCTGCTTTAGGCTTCGATGACTGGACAGTCTCTCCGATTATTCTCCAGGTGTTTCCCCTTTTCCTTTACTTTTTTTTTCTTCTTTCTTTGGTTCGTTCCTTTATAATAGAAAAGATCCATTACTCAGGTTTGGTTAAAGGACCACCTCCAAGTGGTTGCTGCTCCTACTATCTTGCCCTATAGCCCCACTCAGTATCGTATGCGGAGGATCTTGATCACTCATCCGTCTACTGATGCATGGACCTCATGGCTGATTGAGTTGAGTCCAAATGAGGTATTGTGGTTCATTTCCTGGTATGACATCACCCGCTTTATCCAGGTTAGCTTCCGCCATACTTGGGTTTACCTTTTAGGCCTTACACACTGTATTTGGTATTGCGCTTCGCGCGTTTTGAGGCAGATGGGGATAGATCAGACTGTTCCGATTATGGATGACATTTCACCTGATTCAGCCATCACTCCGGGTGTTACCCGAGCCGTCCTCAGGGCTTGGGTTAGAGACCATCATATGGTTAGGACTTTACCTAATCCTGCCGGTGTTCAGACTTCTCCTGAGTATCGGACCTGGTTCATTGCCGTTGTCTGGCCGATTGAGAGGCCAAGGAGGACTATACTGCTGAGTGCACTCGAAGGTTGGGTTCAGGCTGACGCTGATGATGAGGTTGGGACTGATGAGGAGATTGTGTTGGTTCCCCGGACAGGCGAGGTTGGAGAGAGTTTAGCAGTTAGGGATGACTCGGAGGATGTTGCCCCACGGAGGCGACGGGACACTTAGACTTTTATAGGTTTTTTGGACTTTTGTTGTTTTTCACTTATTTTGACTTTTTATTTGGGATTTGGACTTTGGATTTTGGATGTATGTTTTTTTTTTTGGACTTGGATTTAGACTTCATTATTTATTTATTTTTTCTTTGGACTCTTTTGCTTTCTGCTTGACTCCTTTGCTTTAATTGGGAATGTGATTTGTCTTTTAAGCTTTCCAAGCATTTTCCAACTTTATTTATTCAGGCTCTAATTTTTGCCTAAGCCGCCCTTTCGGGTTTTCAACTTAGCGAGCTACCCATTTTTGCCTAAGCCGCCCTTTTCGGGTTTTCAGCTTAGCGGGCCTCGACTTTTGCCTAAGCCGCCCTTTTGGGTTTTCGACTTAGCGGGTTTTTCTCTTTTTTTTTCTTTTTTTTTTATTATTGTTGGCAAAGAAGAAAAGAATTATGGAATGATTTTTTTTTATTAATGTTTAGACCGTACCCGATGAGGGCTGCCTACATATCTCTGATACATAATTTCTTTTTTCCGAAGAGAATCAGGTCTAATGTAGTTCATTTTACATTATGCAATGCTTATCATACAAAATACCTTTTTAACTGATCTAAATTACATGAATTCGTGAATTCCAAACCATCCAAATCAGTCAAAATGACGGCTCCGCCAGACAATATTTTCTTCAACACATAGGGTCCAGCCCAATGAGAACGAAACTTCCCACGTGGGTCTATGATTGGCTGTCTGATTTCCTTCAGGACCAAACAACCTTCTTCCAGTTTTCGGTCTTTGACTTTCTTATTAAAATGTCGTGCCATTCTTCATTGGTAAACTTGAGTTTGGTGGATCGCTCGCAATTGCTTTTCATCCATACCCAAGAGTTGCAAATGATAATTCTTAGCTCAATCTGCTTCGCTGATCTGGCTTTCCCGGATAATTCTTGCCGACTGAACTTCCAGCTCAATAGGCAACACTGCTTCCATACCATACACTAAGGAATATGGAGTTGCCCCAGTAGGTGTTCTGATTGAAGTCCTATATTCCGATAGAGCATTTGGCAACTGTTCATGCCAAGCTTTGTGCTTTCTAACCGTCTTCTGCAAAATGACTTTTTAGCCTTGTTTGCAGCCTCTACAGCCCCATTTGTTTGTGGACGGTAGGGAGAGGACTTATGATGTTGAATCTTCTTTTCTTTCAACAAATCAGAGAATTGACTCTGAAAATGAGACCCATTATCAGTTATGATCTCAAATGGCGTTCCGTACCGACAAAGGATGTTAGTACGAACGAACTGTGCTGCCTTCTTGGCATTCAAGGCCGAATAGGAGACTGCCTCAATCCACTTAGTGAAATAATCAACAGCGACCAGGATGAATTGATTACCATTGGAAGCTTTCGGGTTGATCTTTCCGATCACATCTATGACCCAAGTTGCGAAGGGCCAGGGTGAAGCAATGGGATTCAAATTGACCGGAGGCTATTTTTGCAGCTTAGCAAAAATTTGACACTCATGGCACTTCTGCGGTGCCTCACGCAATCTGCATTCATAGTTAACCAGTAATAACCCAGGTTCACAATTTTCCGAGCCAAGGCTATCCCATGCATGTGTGGACCAGACTCTCCATTGTGTAAGGAATCCATGATGGTTTGAGCTTCTCCCTCATCAACGTACCTTAGGTGCAGGCCATTCCAACTTCTTTTATACAGTACTCCCCCAGTAAGGAAATATCCGGATGCTAACTGTCTCAATGTTCGTTGATCAGTCTTGGTGGATCCCTCCGGGTAGGCTTCATTCTGAAGATAATTCTGTATATCCCAATACCAGGGCTTGTCATCCACCAAATTCATGATATGTGCTGGCTGTTTCTGTAGCCGAACTGTCAGAGGTCGAATGACTTGGTCTCCCCCTACATTAACCATGGAGGCCAAAGTAGCCAGAGCATCAGCAAACTGATTTTTGGCCCGCGGCAAGTAGTGGAAGGATAAATCCTCAAATTGCTGAGCCAATTCGTCCAAGCGACGTCGGCGTTTTCAGAATATTGTTTTGCTTCAAGATTATATATATTATATATAATATATAGATGATATAATGATAATGATAACAATAATAATGATTTATCTCCATTATCTATATATATATATATAGATGATATAATGATAATGATAACAATAATAATGATTTATCTCCATTATCTTAGAATCAAGCTTAACAATCGTTGAAGCTCAAAGCAATCATGCTTCTAACTCAAAGGCTTTCTCTAATCCCTTAAATAAATTTAAATACCTTTTCGCATTTTGTCAATATTATTCTCCAACTCTCTCTTTTGCACCTCTATACCCAACAAAAAATCTGCTAAATAAATAAGTGGGCATGTAAATTTTTTTGTAAGATTTTTTTTCTCTGTAAAGTATTCCCTTGGGTTAATTTCACTTATCGTACCTAAATTATAGAGGCAATCACATAAATTGACTGACATTGAGGTCTTCCCTTTTCTTTCTGCGACATCAGCTCCTACCTTCTCTCTTCCTCCTTTCTTCTCTCTCCTACCCCGCAGGTATTTTATTTATTTTAAAAGTTTTTGTAATTGAATTATAATTTATTTTAAAAATCTTCTTACTTGCAATCTTATAATGAATCTATTTTAGGGGAACTTTTAGGAAATAATAGTTACTTATATGTTGGATTATATCTGATCCCAAGTGGGGTTTGCGGAAAAATGCTCCAATAATTACGTATTGGATATTAATGATCGAATTCACCAGAAATAATAACCACGGTAAAATTAAATAATTACCGTAAATGCCAAATGAAAAATAAGGACACCGAGATTTACGTGGTTCACTCTTCAACTGTTATGGGCTACGTCCACGGAACAAAAACTCCGAATAATTCTTCTACTAAAAATAGTAGGTACAAAAGAGATTATAAAAATAGTGGTACTCTAAGTGTTTCCCAAAAACACCCCAAAAATTACAATTCTCACTATTTTCTCTCTTTCCCAATTTTAGGAACCTTTTCCTAAAATTTTCTACACTCAATTGTGTATTCCTATTCTATTTTGTTTTTGTCCATAGTTTAGGGAAATCCTTCTCCTATTTATAAGAGAAGGGGACGCATCATTAACGCGTCCATCGAATGGATGCGTTAAGCACGCGTCCATTTTTGCTTCCTATTTTCTTCATTCAAACGTGTGTAGGTCTCACACGTTTGAATCTCTTCTTCTTTTTTTTTCCTTTGACCAACAATAAAAACGTTTTGTTTCATTTTTTTTCTTTTCAAATGTGTGTGGGTCCCACGTGTCGGAGGGACCCCACACAATTCTCCCTCTCCAGACTACATGGTGGGACTCTCCATTTCTGCCGCTTTGACACACAGTTCAAACTTCTCCTTCGGAACGACCTTTGTTAATATATCTGCAGCATTTCTGTCTGTGTGGATTTTTCACAATTGGAACTATTTCTCTTCAATGGCAAGTCTAAGCCAATGATATCTTACATCAATGTGTTTCGTCCGTGCATGATACATAGTATTTTTGCTCAAGTCTAACGCACTTTGACTATCACAATAAACTATATATTCTTCCTGCTACACACCTAATTCTTGAAAGAATCGCTTTAACCAAAGCATTTCCTTTCCTGCTTCCGTTGCTGCCAACACTCTGCTTCAGTCGTTGATAATGAAACACATTTTTGTAATCTTGATCGCCATGAAATAGCTCCCCCTGAGAATGTAAATAGGTATCTGATGTAGATTTTCTTTCATCAATATCATCGGCCATATCTGCATCTATGTAGCCAACAAGTGCAGTCTTTTCACCTCCAAAAGTTAAACACAACTTTGAAGTTCCTCTCAGGTATCTGAAGATCCACTTCACTGCTTCCCAATGTGTCTTCTGGGATTTGACGAAATCGGCTCACAACGCCAACTGCATGAGCGATATTTGGTCTCGTACACACCATTGCGTACATAAACTTCCGACCGCTGAGAATATGAAACATTTGACATATCTCCTTTTCTTTCTCTGTTGATGGGTAGGATTTCTTACTCAACTTGAAGTGAGCGGCAAGTGGAGTGCTAACTGGTTTAGCTTCTTTATATATTTTTTTCCTGCGATAACCATAACTTGCAGGATTTCTGTCTCGATAATCTCCATTCCGAGAATTTGCTTGCCGATCCCAAATCCTTCATGTCAAATGCTTTTGACAAATCACTTTTAACTTGCTAATCATGTGTGCATCTGGTCCAACGATTAGCATATCATCAACATATAAAGAAGAGATGATAAATTTACCATCAGGAATTTTTGGACATATACACAAGGATCTGCATCTGTCCTTTTGTATCCTTGATTCACCATGAAAGAATCAAACTTTTTATACCATTGTCGCGGTGCTTGTTTCAACCTACAAGTCTTCTTCAAGCGACAAACCATGTCCTCTTTTCTTCCCTTGACCTTGAATCCTTCTGGTTGTTCCATATAGATTTCTTCCTTGATCCCCATGCAAGAATGCGTCTTTACATCAAGCTGCTCCAACTCAAGATTCAAACTGGCTACTAGACCTAGCACAACTCGAATAGAACTCATTTTCACAACTGGTGAAAAAATCTCATCAAAGTCAATACCTTTCTTTTGAGTAAAGCCTTTGACGACCAATCGAGCTTTGTATCTCACTAGGTTTGCCATCATCTTTCTTCAGTTTGTACACCCATTTGTTCTTGAGTGTTCTCTTCCCTTTTGGAAGTTTCACCAGCTCATACGTGTCATTCTTTTTCAAAGAATTCATCTCTTCTTGGCATGGCCTTTGTCCAGCAATCTTTGTCTTTGCAAGATTGCACATCTGGAAGCTCTCTGCTCCCCCTCATCAGTAATCAAAATGTAATCAGAACTAGGGTACCTTGTAGATGGTTCGTTCTCTGGTTGACCTTCTTAACTGAGGTTCAACTCCTTCTGGTGGAATGGGGTTCTCTGGCTCCCCCTGCTCAACACCCTCTGCATCACTGTTATCATCTACAATTGTCTCTTGATCCCCTACGACTGGCTCTTCTTCTTCTCTTCTGATTCTGGCATTCCTCCTCCTGTGGCATCATCTGTAGGAATGCTTCCTGGTGTAATGTCAACAACACCATCACTTGTGGATTCTTCACAAGTTGTATTGCCACGATCTCATTCTCGTGGAATACTACGTCTCGCTCCGGACAACTTTCTTTTTCACTGGGTCCCACAACCTATAGCCAAACTCTTCGTCTCCATAACCAACAAAAGTGCAAGGAACTGACTTGTCATCAAGCTTTGATCTCTGCTCCTTTGGAACATGCATAAATGCCTTGCAGCCAAATACCCTCAGATGAGAGTATGAAATATTTCTACTTCCAGACCTTCTCCGGGATATCAAAATCCAAAGGTGCTGAAGGTAGTCGGTTGATTAGGTAGACAGCAGTATTGACAGCTTCTCCCCAAAATGGCTTAGGTAAGTTTGGCCATTTTGAGCATGGATCTGACTCTTTTAATAATGGTGCGATTCATCCATTCAGCAACGCCGTTATGTTGCGGCGTACAGGAACTGTCTTTTCATGCCTGATATCGTGCTGATGACTACATAATCTCTAAACTCCTTAGAGATATACTCACCACCATTTCCGTACGCAAACACTTCAATGCCACTCCAGTCTCCCTTTCCACCATTGCATGGAATTGCTGAAAGTGCTTGAATACTTGGTCTTTTTGCGCAACAATATATCCATGTTTTTCGTGAGAAATCATCATGAAGGTTAGAAAATATTTACTTCCTCCAAGTGATTCTACCTCCATGGGACCACATATGTCAGAGTGTACCAACTCCAACTTGTTATCTTTCCGTCTAGAGCTTTTCAAAAATGAGACCTGATGTTGCTTCCCAATAAACAATGATTACAAGGGTTTATTTTACCTTTGGCTAATGGTATGAGGGACTTCTTAGCCAACATATTCAACCATTTCTCACTAACCGTGTGCCAAGCTGCCTATGCCACAAATTTGGTGAAGCATCATCTTCAACTATATTCAGTTGACCCGCACATATTATTGCGTGCTTCTTATACAGCGAGCAACATAATTTTGCTCTCGCCACCACCAAAGACCCTTTGGTGAGTTTCCAATTACTGTCACCTGTGTGATGGTGATAGCCTTCCTTGTACAGTACACTCACAGACAACAGGTTCAACCGAAGATCAAGAATATGTCTTACATTTTTAAGTGTTAATGTGCACCCGACACTTGTTTTTATGCAAATATCACTGATTCCCACCACTTGCGAGACACTATTATTTCCCATTTTAATAGTGCCAAAGTCTCCTGCTTTATAAGTGGAAAAGTATTCCCTTTTTGGAACAAAGTGGTATGAAGCACCGGAGTCTACTATCCACTCGGTATCTGCATCTCCAACATGACAGCAATTTACATCATGAGTGACTAAAGTCACCTCACCACCTTCTCCTGAGACTGTAGCAGGTGTATTTCTGTCATTTTCCCTGTCTTTGATTTGCATGATCCTGTTTGAGTAAATGACAATTTCTTTTGAGATGACCCTCCTTACCGCAATGGTAACATTTTCTCATCTCTTTGGACTTGGATCTACCACCTGACTTTACATGCCCTCGACCTCTACTCTTGCTCCGGCCCCCAATTCTCTATGACAAGGGCTTGTGAACTGGTACTGGTGACATCTCTTCTTCATAGTTCTTCATTAAGTAGTCTATTCTTTACCATAGACATCGTTACCACACCATTTGGAGCTGAGTTACTCAATGACAACACAAGAGTATCCCAACTATCCGGTAGAGATCCCAACAGTAGGCATGCTTGCATCTTGTCTTCTAAGGACATACTGCTAACTACTAACTCAGTTACGAGTCCTTCAAATCATTTAGGGTGTTGTGTAATTGATTGTCCCCTCTAACAGTTTCAAGTTCATGACTTTACGCATAATGAAGACTTTTCCTTAAGCATTCGTAGCCTCATACATATTCTCTAATTTCTTCTAGAGAACTTGGGGATCTTTTTCATTTCTCACGTGATTGTACAGGCTAGCATCTATCCATTGGCATATTGTACCCAATGTCTGCTTTTTTTATTTCTCCCACTGCCTTTGTTTCATTTCTTTTGGCTTTGCACTGTCACCTTCAATTGGATCGTACAGATCTTTGCAATTGAGGTAATCCTCCATTCTGAATTTCCACATTGAATAATTCGAATCCGTCAATTTGATCATTGCCCCGTCGTTAGCCATGTTGAATTCTGTATCTGACAAAATTTACTATTCACGAAATTTACTATTCACGTGAATAGTAAACTTTGTAGAAACTACAGAATTTACCAACCAAGGCTCTGATACCAGTTGTTGGGATTATATCTGATCCCGAGTGGGGCCCATGGAAAAATGCTCCAATAATTACGTATTGGATATTAACAATCGAATTCACCAGAAATAATAACCATGGTAAAAATTAAATAATTACCATAAATGCCAGATAAAAAAATAAGGACACCGAGATTTACGTGGTTCACCCTTCAACTGTTATGGGCTTTGTCCACGGGACAAAAACTCTGAATAATTCTTATACTAAAAATAGTAGGTACAAAACAGATTACAAAAATAGTGGTACTCTAAGTGTTTCCCAAAAACACCCCAAAAAATTACAATCCTCACTATTTTCTCTCTTTCCCAATTTTAGGAACCTTTTCCTAAAATTTTCTACACTCAATTGTGTATTCCTATTCTATTTTGTTTTTGTACATAGTTTAGGGAAATCAAGAGAAGGGGACGCATCATTAACGCGTCCACCGAATGGATGCATTAATCACGCGTCCATTTTTCCTTCCTATTTTCTTCATTCAAACGTGTGTGGGTCTCACATGTTTTGAATCTCTTCTTCTTTTTTTTTCTTTGACCAACAACAAAAACGTGTTGTTTTTTTTTTTCCTTTTCAAATGTGTGTGGGGTCCCAAATGTCGGAGGGACCCCACAACATTATAAACTATTGATTGTTTGGAATTTTGAAAACATGTAAATATATATATATAGTATATATGGACGCGTGGACTAAAATACAATGATTAATTGGGTTTATATGAATACTTATATAATTCATTAAGTATGATTTACTTCAGAATTAACATACAGTTTACACAATATTTCTGATGTGGAAGATCAGACTAAGCTGCATCCACAGAGCATACTTATAACAAATTTAATCAACAATTTAGCACAAAGGTTTAGGGTTCCTGCAACCTTAACCTGGGATCCCCAGAATTAAGTCAGAGTGTGGAGGGAGAAGAGAAAGGTGCCGTAAACACGGACTTATATTCGTAGCAGTTTAAAATAAAATACAAACTTTATTTAATTACAAAATACAAATACAAGATTTAAAACTTACAAGAGTTTTAGATTTAGACTTTCTCCAACTTGAACGCTTACAGCTTGAACTAGGAGCGAAGAAGGAGAGAGGGATTATGGTTAATAACTAAAACTAAACTTATGCCTTCACAAGAGGAGAGGCTCCTTAATATAGAAAAACAAAGAATCGTTCTTGTTTACTTTTACTGTTGATACACGTTAGTCCGTCTGTCACTGACTTTTACTGTAGAGGAATAGTGCTTGGTCGGCCATTGGAGCTTGCCTTTTACTGTAGAAGCATGTGAAGGAATATGGTTCCTTCTGCCATTTAGTCAGATGAGGACGAAGTGTCCTTCTTTTTCTTTTCTTTTCTTTTACTTTGCTTTTTTGTTTTAACTTTGCTTTTTCTTTTTCTTTTTTGTCAGCTTTACTTTTTACTATTATTGATTGAAGAATATCATCATTACTATCTTTACTTGAAACAAGGGAAGATGATGATGTTGACGAAGAGGAGGACGCCATGTCTGCCCATTTGGCTTTGCCTTTAAGACTGGGTTTGGATGACGATTTATCTGAAGAACCTGCTGGCGGTTTACTTGAGGAGGTTTTTACTGGAGAATCTGTGGAAAGTTGCTGGAACATTTCCTGGCAAATTCTTTTATATTCATCAGGGGTTTTAGCTGCTGCTAACCTGGCTTGACACTGTGCCTTTTGAATTCCAAATGTGGGTTGGTCCGTTAAAGCAAGTGTATTGGCATAGGTTAATGCAGGTGTTTGAGAGAGTTTATTTTGAATCCATTGATTAATTTTAAGTTCAGTAGTAGAGTTCTTGAAAGAGCCCCACCATTTAATCTTAGGTCGTTTTACCAACATAGGAATTTGAGTTCCTACGGCATACTGAGTGTCCAAATACCATTGATATACCCAGGGCGTAAAGAAGGTCATACAATAGTACATTAAGGATGGAATATGGGCTTCTTCAGGTCTAGGTTTATAGTGGGCTTTAAAGTACTGATATAAAGAGATGATAGGAGGAGGGAGAATATCATTGGATAAACCCCTTGTTTGCCACCATTTTTTAAACCAGTTTGGAACCTTTAAATCAGTACAAAAAGACTGATCAAAATAAATTAACCACGAATGAGTAGCAGTGGGATTTTGAATAGAGAAAACTTTTTCCCATGCTTCTTTATAGTCAAAATAATTATAAGTAGTACTATGCACATACTTATATAAAACTTTGAATTTTACTGGAGTATAAAGGGATGGAGCAGGCCAATCTTTAGGATGAATAACTCTGTGAATTTTTATGGAAGAATACAAAATAATAGATTTACTTTTAGGATCAAAATTATGTTTAATTTTTACAGAGTCAGTATCAAGTAAGATATTATGATAATATTCCTGAGGTTTTGAAAGATCATTTGGAGTAAAATACCAATCCTCAGGGTAATAGTGTTTTAAAATGGACCAAGGATTAATATTATTATACCCATCCTCGATCTCAATTTCATAATCAAAAATAGTTTTAACAAACCATTTATGTATACTTTGAGGAATATACTGGATTTTTGGCAAATCCACAGCCATCAACAGATTTGATAAGTCTTTACTGTCTACCGTTTGAGACAGACTAGCCGTACCATGAGCGGGTATGATCGTTTTAAGTTTAGAAGACATACCTG